>NC_142010.1:260591669-260801669 GCF_049901735.1 Notechis scutatus | reverse complement strand
TAGATAGATAGATAGATGGATAGATAGATAGATAGATAGAATAGAATAGATAGAATAGATAATTAATAGATAGATAGATAGATAGATAGATAGATAGATGATAGATAGATAGATAGAATAGAATAGATAGAATAGATAATTAATAGATAGATAGATAGATAGATAGATAGATGATAGATAGATAGATAGATTGATAGATAATAGATAGATAGATAGATAGATAGATAGATAGATAGATAGATAGATAGATAGATAGATAGATAGATAGAATAGAGAGAGAGAGAGAGAGAGAGATAGGCAGGCAGGCAAGCAGGCAGGCAGATGGGCAGCATATGGACAGATAGACAGATGGAGAGATGAAGAGAGAGAGAGAATGTGTGAGGGTGAGAAAGAGAGAGAGAGAAAGAGAGTCAGAGAGAAATATCAACCCACAGGATAAAGCAAGAATTTGCTGCAATGTTTCACCTGGGAATTGGAATCTGATGAAATAACGCAAGAGTGCTTTCCGCTTTCCGTTCTGAAATTTTGGCAGACATGCATTCGAGCCCGGGGTTTCATTCTGATAAAGAGCTCCTGTCCTGTTTATGGTTGAGAGGTAATACTTATCCCTCCATCCATTCGGTTTGCCACAAAAGGCTGGTTGTGTTTCCTCCACAGCTGGACAGGCTCCCTTTTGGATGAAATATTGACAAAAAGAACAACATTGCGATGTATTCTAGAGGGGAGGGGAACAGCTCTCTAAGCAGGGTGAAGGTGATCCATTACAGCTTTTATTCAGCTTTTATGTCTGGAAAAAAAGGTCAGAAATCAGCAAATGCTGAACTACCCAAAAAAAAAAAAAGTTAAGCCAAGCTCTGGGTCTTTTATTTTCTTTGACGGATTGCACAATATTCCATTTATTATCCTTTTAGGTCAATAGCCCACATTAAAGTGAGTCTTTAGATCAGCAGGGGGAGTGCATGCAAAAGAAAAAATGGGGGGAATTTATAAAATGGTGGGGATTGAATCCCATTTTAGGATTTGGAGTTTCAAAAGTTCTGGTGTCGAGCGGTTTTAACAAGCTGTCAGCATTCCAGAGAAACTCCCCAATCCCATTCAACACTCAGAGACAAAGTCCATCCAAGTAAGAATTTCTTAAAGAAGTCATGTTGGCACATCTGGGAAAACCCAAATCTGAAACTTCCAGGTTTTCCCTTCCCCAGGTGAAAATCAAAGACCCATCCCTTGTGTGATGACCCGGTGTGTAACACAAACATAACAAAATCCAGAACGTAAATAAATGTCCTTTAATGCCTCCAACTTGGCCCCACTGTTCAATAATTCTAGTTGGAGATAAAACTTACTCAAAAATAGTCTTCAAAAGAAAACAATACAGTCCGAACTTAATGAGCAGATAGAGGTGAAATAAAAAAACAAACAAACTATAATGAAGGAAAGTCCACAACGGAACAGGAGAAGTATTTACCAAATTCAAGGAGATAACAAGGCACAGTCTGTTGGAAGGACGCCAACCAAGATAACTTCAGACCAAAATAAAATACGTTTGCTTCTGACAACCTGTGTTTTAACTGTCTCTCTTATATATTTGTCTCCCCAGCTGTAACCAATGAGGGGGATCAGGGCCACTTCCTCTCTCGTAAGCCAAGTTGTTGCCTTCTCCATTCCTCCCTGTGTATCCTATGACACCTTGCACCCATCAATCCATCACATGGCCCAATCAAACGTCTGTTTTTCATGGCTAAGGTGGGACTAGAACTCATAGTCTCCTGATGATTGGCTCCAAATCATGCAACCAGTTTTCAGGTTTAAAGTAGGACTAGAATTCACAGACTCCTGGTGATTGGCCCAAAGTCACACAGCCAGCTTTCTTGCGTAAGGTGGGACTAGAACTCACACTCTTCCTGGTTTCTAGTCCCTTGCCAAGACTAGACTAAACTGGCTGATGGTGTACTTTAACACAGCGGTCACCAACCTTTTGGACCTCAGGGACCACCAAACTCATAATTTTAAATCCCACGGACCAGAGACCCTGGGAAAATCCCCAAAAATGTCTGCAGGAAAATTCCCCACCCTGTTCTCCTACCGATCAATCATTCTTTAATTGGGTTTGCAGGATACTGTCTCCAGCTCTGTTCTCAGGGGGAGAGAGAGACAGGCATTTGGCTTCATGCAAGGAAAGCAGCAGAAGCAGCAGAGGTCTTTCTTTCTCTCCCCCAAATCCCGCCAGAAACGAGTCTTTGTGAGACTTGTCATGCCAGCAGAGCCTCTTGGAGCAGGAGGCCTTGCAGGGTCCCAAAGGCTCATTTTTGGAGGAGTTTGGGGGAGAGAAAGAAAGACTTTTGCTGCTTTCCTTATATGCAGCCAAAAGCAGAAGAAGAAAGAAGCAGAAAGAAGCGGCCCGGTGGCCAGGCGAAGCATGTGGGGCGACTGGGGCAAGTTCCCCCCCTCTGCCCTTTCTCCCCTCCCCTCACTACCTTGTGTTGCTTGCAATGCAAGTGACGCACGCCTTGTGTTCCCGTGGGCCATGTGGGTGGCACAGCCTTGTGTTCCTGTGCAGCCTGGATTAATTACTTTGTGGGGTGCTTTAAGGGTGACATTTCTCTGTGGACCAAAATTTTCCCGCAGACCACCAATGGTCCCTGGCCCAGTGGTTGGCAACCACTGCATTAAAACACTAAGGCCATTATAACAAAATCTTGAAACCTGTCAACTTCAACTTCTATTTAACAAAAATCAAGGCTGGATTGTTGTGAGTTTCTTTGCATGCTTTCTACTTTCCCAGAACCCAAATATCTTTTCTTAAAAATTCAGTATTCTCCCCCACTTCCTCTAAATCAACCCAACTTTCCATAATATTTCAGCAAAACCTAGAAAAGCCCGTGAATTTTCCACTGGATATACCATTTCCGACATTAAAATATCTTCCCGGATTTTCTCACACACCCCATAGGAACACAAAACAAAAGCACCTCACCTTTTCTTTATTTTCAAAGTCTTAATCCTTTTTTTTTTTTTTACAGGAGGGATGTAATTTTAAAAACTGTATTTTTTTTAAAAAAAGAAAAATAGCAACAACTTTGGTTTGGACTGCAAAGTGAAAGTTTGGAGGCCAAAAGAGGCATCAATCACACCCTGAAGAGAAGATGATGAGAAAAGGGACAATAAAGCTTTTATTATTGGATTAAAGAAAAGAAAAAAGATTCTAAGAGCACCGTTTATCGGTCAGCCAAGAAACACGACCAAACAAGCATGAAATGTTTATGCAGGCCTGCAGAAATCAGCCATTTCCCTCCCTCCACCCCATTTCTGTCTGACCCTAATTTATTGTTCTAATCAGCAGACTTATTTTCGGCCTTCTTAGAGGCTTCCACCCTCCTTACGGTTGGGAGTAAATCAAGAGCAGACCTAGCCCTTTGGCTTCCCCAGTATGAAACACTATACATAAAATGAGTTACTGCAAATAAGGCTAAGCTTAGCGTTATAAAACTGTCACCTCTGGGAGTTGCTTTCCTAATAGGCCGACACCCTTCCTTGTTATCGCATGCAGTATTTTATTTTTCCATTCATTCTTTATTTTTTCCCTTATTTATTTATTCCACCACCACCTCCTAAGAAAAGCTGGCCTGGGGATTAAAGCGTAAGCAGGTTATGATAGCCATATCTGGCCTTAGGTTCTGCCTCAGATTACCTTCCTAATAAGCTTACCAAGAAAACTACCACTTTATAAAACCCTAGTAAGGCCACACCAGGAATACTGCAACCGATTTTGGTCACCACACTACAAAAAAAAGATGTCGGGACTTTGGGAAAAGTTCAGAGAAGAGCAACTAAGATGATCAAATGCCTGGAGACTAAACCATATGAAGAAAGGCTGCAAGAACTGAGTATGGCTAGTTAGGAGAAGAGAAGGACTAGTGATGATATGATAACAATCTTCCAGTATTTCAGAGGCTGCCACGACTTCAGCAATAGAGTGGTCAATGTCTGGAATACTCTACCCGACTCTGTAGTTTCTTCCCCAAACCCCAAAAACTTTAACCTTAGACTGTCTACTATTGACCTCACCCCTTTCCTAAGAGGTCTGTAGGGGCGTGCATAAGCGCACCAACGTGCCTACCGTCCCTGTCCTATTGTTTCTCTTATTCTTCTTTTATTTTTCTTATATGTACCCATTTCATGTATTCACAACTATGTATACACTTATACTTATTATCTTGTAAACAATTGGCAAATCAAATAAATAAATAAATAAATAAAATAAATAAATAAATAAATAAATAAATAAAGAAGAGGGAGTCAATTATGTTCCAAAGCAGCAGAAAGCAAGACAACAACCAATGGATGGAAACTCATCAAGGAGAAAAGCAACCTGGAATTAAGGAGAAACTTCTTTACGGTGAGGACAATTAACCAGTGGAACAGCTTGATTTCAGAAGTTGTGAATGCTCCATCCCGGGAGGTTTTAAAGAAGAGACTGGACAGTCACTTGTCTGAAATGGTATAGGGGCTCCTGCTTGAGCAGAGGGATGGTCTAGAAGACCTCCAGGGCCCCTTCTAGATCTATTCTAGTCTAACCAACCGAGTCAGAAGATCATTTAAAAGCAGGATTTTGGATATAATCAGAGGTGGTCTTCAGCAGGTTCTGACCAGTTCTGGAGAACCGGTAGCAGAAATTTTGAGTAGTTCGCAGAACCGGCAAATCCCACCTCTGACTGGCCCCGCCCCCATCTATTCCTTGCCTCCCATTGAGTCCCAGCTGATTGGCTGGGTCTTCTTTTGTTGCCCTGCACAGGAGAACGGAGCTGGAAAGTAGGTTAGTGGGGTGGGGAGAGAATGGGGATTTTGCAGTATCCTTCCCCTGCCACGCCCACCAAGCCATGCCCACCAAGCCACACCCACATTACCGTTAGTAAAATAAATTTGAATCCCACCACTGGATATAATGTGATGCTTGAACAATGGGAAAATATGTGGATGAAGGGTTTAGAATTTACATTAAATTATAATTTAATTTAATTCATAATTTAATTAATAATTTAATTAATTAATAATTTAATTCAAACAAATGGCAACTTCAAATCTCAACAAATAAATGCTCTGTCCTACATATTGGCAAAAAAAAATCAGAAAATAAAATACAAGCTGAATAGCCAAGATCTTGTTGATGACCCAAGCTCTGTAAAGGACCTTGGAATACTCACCTCTAATGATCTAAGTGCTAGAGCCCACTGCAACTACATAGCCAAAAAGGCATTAAGAGTTGTTAACCTAATCCTACGTAGCTTTTTCTCTGGTAATATCACACTACTAACCAGAGCATACAAAACATTTGCTAGACCAATACTCGAATACAGTTCATCAGTCTGGAACCCACATTACGTATCTGATATTAGCACAATTGAGAAAGTCCAGAAATATTTCACAAGAAGAGTTCTCCACTCTCTACTCGTTGTAGAATACCTTATGCCACCAGACTTGAAATTCTAGAACTAGAAAACCTTGAATTACGCCGTCTTCGGTCTGATTTAAGCATGGTATATAAAATCATACATTGCAATGTCCTACCTGTCAATGAATACTTCAGCTTCAACCATAACAACACAAGAGCACACAATAGATACAAACTCAAAGTAAACCGCACCAAACTTGATTGCAGGAAATACGACTTCAGCAATAGAGTGGTCAATGTCTGGAATACTCTACCCGACTCTGTAGTTTCTTCCCCAAACCCCAAAAACTTTAACCTTAGACTGTCTACTATTGACCTCACCCCTTTCCTAAGAGGTCTGTAGGGGGCGTGCATAAGCGCACCATCGTGCCTACCGTCCCTGTCCTATTGTTTCTCTTATTCTTTTATTTTTCTTATATGTACCCATCTCATGTATTCACAACTATGTATACACTTATACTTATTATCTTGTAAACAATTGGCAAATCAAATAAATAAAATAAATAAATAAATAAATAATCTAAAAGAAAATTTCTATAAGATGATGTATCATTGGTATTTCATACCAGATAAGTTATCTAAGATGTATAAAGGTATGTCAAATGAATGTTGGAAGTGTAAAAGTAAAGAAGGGACCTTTTATCATCTATGGTGAACATGCGATCAAGCAAAAAAAAAAAAAAAATATTGGAATTTGACTCATATTTTAATACAGAAAATCCTGAAAATGGAGCTAAAAATGAAACCAGAACATCTCCTTTTGGGCCTCATGGAAAAAGACCTGAAATTTGGATCTTTGATACTATATATGTTGTTGACCACAGCAAGTTTATTGTATGTAGTCTTCTCTTAGGCATGAAAATTGTTTGGGTGACTTTTAGCAATCACCAGGAGATGGAGAATTCTAGTTCTGCCTTAGGCATGAAAACCGGCTGGATGACATGGGCCAGTCTCTCTCTCTCTCTCTCTCTCTCTCTCTCCTTCCCTCCCTCCCTCTCTCTCTTCTTCCCTCCCTCTCTCTCCTCTCTCTTCTTCCTTCCTTCCCTCCCTCCCTTTCTCCTTCTCTCTCTCTCCTTCCTCCCTCCCTCTCTCTCCTCCTCTCTCTCTCTCTCTATTCTTCCCTCCCTCCCTCTCTCCTTCTCTCTCTCCTTTCCTCCCTCCCTCTCTCCTTCTTTCTCTCTCTCTCTTTCCTTCCCTCCCTCTCTCTCTTCTTCCCTCCCTCCTTCCCTCTGTCTCTTCCCCCTTCTCTTCTTCCCTCCTTCCTTCCCTTCCTCCCTCTCTCTCCTTCTTTCTCTCACTCTCTCTCCCTCCCCCCTCTTTCTCTCTCTCTCTCTCCGGTGTATTGTTGTTCTTGTTGTTTTGTCGTGGGGAGAATAGGCATAGTAAGGAGTATTAAATATGTTCACCACCTTGAGTTTTTTTTTTTAAAACTAATAAAAGCAGGAAATAAATGAATAAACAAGCAACACTTGAAACATATACTTTCATGGACAATTCCTGCTCTTTCCAAATAGAAATTGGTTTTCTTGCCACCTGTTCATTCCAGAAAGTTCTAGAGAATAGATGGAACCTCAAGAGCTCAGGATGCTCCAAGGATGTCCAACTTTTAAAAGGAAACATGGGGGAAAAAATGATTTTCTTTCTCCGCGTTGAGTATATTCTCCAGTTTTCCCATTAACTTATGGAAGCTCTTAGAATTCTAGTCTTTTCTTAGCATTCATCCTGCCATAGATTTTACTGTGGCAATCTTGCACAATCTTCTTCCCCAGGAATTTATGAGGATATGCTTAGATCCTCTTGATTTGGAGGAGGGAAAGGCCACAAGATAAAATTTCCTCCCGATGTCTCGTCTCTGGGACTTAATTGAAATATATAAATCTGCAGGGTGGAATCTGTAGCAGGGCCAGTTGTCCGGTGAAAGAAATATGTCCACCTACCCTTGCTGCCATTTTGTACTAAAAGTAGAAACAAGTGAATGTTGTGCTCCTTTCATTCAATCCTAATTTCACAGAAGACAATGTTGAAAAATCACTACGCAATCTAAAACCATCCCTATCTATTGGACCGGATGGAATATGTGCCTACTTCTTAAAAAAGCTATCCACTGCCATAGCCAAACCTCTAAGCATAATCTTTGAAAAATCTTTCAGGACCAGCTCCTTGCCTAACCTATGGTCACAAGCCACAGTCATCCCCATCTTCAAAAAGGGAGACCCAAGCCTAGTTGAAAATTACAGACCAATCTCCTTATGCTGCGTCACCTGCAAAGTCATGGAATCAATTATTAACCAATCCATCATCCTCCACTTAGAGACAAACAACCTACTCTCCAATAAACAATTTGGTTTCAGAAAAAACTATCCTGTAATCTGCAACTCTTACACTGCAAAACATATGGACGGCACAACTCGACCAGGGCAAAGCAATAGACGCAATCTACATAGACTTCTGTAAAGTCTTTGATTCAGTGGTACACGACAAACTACTCCTAAAAATAAAATCCTATGGTATATCTGGACAACTGAATAACTGGATAGAAGCATTTCTATCAAACAGACAACAAATGGTCAAAATCGGGAGAGTCCTATCAAATCCAGTACCTGTCAATAGTGGTGTCCCTCAGGGCAGTGTTCTAGGACCAACTCTTCATACTCTACATAAACGACCTCTGTGATCATATTAAGAGCAATTGCGTTCTCTTCGCTGATGATGTAAAGCTGTTCAATACTACAGACAATACTGCTACCCTACAAAAAGATCTTGACTATGTATCCGAATGGTCAAACAAATGGCAACTTCAAATCTCAACAAATAAATGCTCTGTCTTACATATTGGCAAAAAAATCAGAAAATAAAATACAAGCTGAATAGTCAAGACCTTGTTGATGACCCAAGCTCTGTAAAGGACCTTGGAATACTCACCTCTAATGATCTAAGTGCTAGAGCCCACTGCAACTACATAGCCAAAAAGGCATTAAGAGTTGTTAACCTAATCCTACATAGCTTTTTCTCTGGCAATATCACACTATTAACCAGAGCATACAAAACATTTGCTAGACCAATACTCGAATACAGTTCATCAGTCTGGAACCCTCATTACGTTGATATTAGCACAATTGAGAAAGTCCAGAAATATTTCACAAGAAGAGTTCTCCACTCTTCTACTGTTAGAATACCTTATGCCACCAGACTTGAAATTCTAGAACTAGAAAACCTGAATTACGCCTCTTCGGTCTGACTTAAGCATGGTATATAAAATCATACATTGCAATGTCCTACCTGTCAATGAATACTTCAGCTTCAACCATAACAACACAAGAGCACACAATAGATACAAACTCAAAGTAAACCGCACCAAACTTGATTGCAGGAAATATGACTTCAGCAATAGAGTGGTCAATGTCTGGAATACTCTACCCGACTCTGTAGTTTCTTCCCAAACCCCAAAACTTTAACCTTAGACTGTCTACTTGACCTCACCCCTTTCCTAAGAGGTCTGTAGGGGGCGTGCATAAGCGCACCAACGTGCCTACCGTCCCTGTCCTATTGTTTCTCTATTCTTTTATTTTTCTTATATGTACCCATCTCATGTATTCACAACTATGTATACACTTATACTTATTATCTTGTAAACAATTGGCAAATCAAATAAATAAATAAATAAATAAATAAATAAATAAATAATGCTTCGGTGAAGAACCGATTTGGTTTACTGGTTAATCAAGTAGGCTAGAAATCAGGAGACCATGAATTCTAGTCCTCTTTTAGACATGAAACCCGGCTGGATGAACTTTGGGCCAATTATCAGGAGACTGTGAGTTCTAGTTCTGCTATAGGAAAAAAAATACCCATCTGCTTCAGTTCCAAGCTGGGAGAAAGACATTGGAAACGTGAAGGCTGATTGGAAAGATGGTTTAGTGATGAAGCAGAACTACCAGGCATATTGGTTCTCTGGTGCAGCTGCCAAAAGGGAATTGAGAGTGAGGGGTTTTTATACCTTCTTTTGGCTGTGCACTGGAAGTTCCTGTCCCTGTGCAAGAACATGTATTCTATTGGCTGTTGTCAGATTCCTATGAGGTCATATAGTGGTCATGTAGGGGTCATAGCTGGCTCTATAGGCAAAAGAGGAAATGCAAATCCTAGGTGTTTGTCTGAGTTCCTAGGTTTGGTTGAAGTTTGGATTGCTCTGGGGGTGATGCAATTCCTATTATGGCTTAATGGCTTTCATCCCTGTTTTGGCTTTTGGGTGAGGGTATTTGCTTATGAATAGAGCTATCTAGATATTGTCTTCTTGTAATAAGCTATCTAGCTTTTAAGTGCTGACATCTGCTGTGAGCTATTAAGAAAAAGTGGGGGCTGCTTCCTGCCTCTAAAAAACATGATTCTCTATTTCTCATTTAGGGAAATATAATATTCTACCTTTTTAATATTTCCCAAAATATTTCATTATTCCCACACGACCTTAGACATGAAAGCCAGGTAGATGACTTTGACCAGTCACTTCCTCTCAGTCCAACTTACCTCACAAACTTGTTGTTGTGGGGAAAAGAGGAAGCAGAAAGTGTACTAGGTAGGTTCTCCATCTTCAGTTATTACTGAAGGAGAGGTGATAAAAACTTGTGTTACAACTATTTTGTAAAATTGTCCCAAAGACTTTCGTTCTGGAAAACTTTAACCATTTTGCCAACTCTATAATTCTATGATTTTACATTAAATAAGTGGTGTGAGTCTCCTTTTAAACCACTGTGGATGGTACACTGTGTCTGTTGTCACTGTTGCTCTGTAGTTCTCTTCTGACTTCAAATCTCATTTCCTTGTCCTCCCCCACCCCTTCCTCCCCCTCCTCCCCTTCCTCTCCTCCTTCTCCTCCTCCTTCTTTTTCCTCCTCCCCACCTCCCCCTACTGCTTCCAGATTCCAACTTCTAACTTCCAAAAATCTTGGTCTTTCAGCTATAGGCATTTTCAGCGTCTCTCTGTCTCTATATAATTGGCCAAGATTAGTTGAGAGACTTCACCTGTCCTTTTGCTACCTGTTTCTTTTTAAATGTTTCATACCTCTGATTTATTTGAGTTCCATAACATAACGACTGTATTTTAAAAAAAGATATACTAAACTAATCAATCAATGCATGCCGTGGCATTCAAGATCAGCACAATCTCAACATTCTATATTGCAGAAATATGTTTTGTTTCATATGTTAAAAAAATGGAGAGATGGCTCGGAGAGTTCTGGCGTCTGAAACACTGGGTCATGAGAGTTCGGGCTAAATAAGGAACTGAGTTTTGGTATGAAGCATATGAGAAGAACCAGGAGCATCTGTTGATAGCAGAGAGAGATTAAAATAAGTCAAGAAGTCATCCAAAGCTGCGTGATCAAAGCTTCTCTGCTTTTTATATGCATCTCACATCCTCGTGGCCATCACAGCATCAGTTCACTTGGTGCGGTTAGTATAGCGGACTATTCGCTTGCTGGTGGAAGACCACTTTTAAGAAGGAGAAAACTAAGTTTGTGTTAGTAAAGTGAGTGCGCTTCAGCTGAGCGCAGAGGAGTCTTTCCATCTTCCCCATATTGAAGTGGGATGGAAAATGCTCGGTCCAACTTGAGATTGAGCATTTTGCAAAGAACTCCATTTTCCATGCATTGGTGGCCTCCAGCTTTTCTCTTTCACAAAATGTGAATACCGAATGCTGAATAACAGAGTTGGAAGGGACCTTGGAGGTCTTCTGATCCAACCCCAAGACCCATTTCAGACAAATGGCTGTCCAATCTCTTCTTAGAAACATCTTAGAAACATCCACTGATGGAGCACCCACAAGCCATTCCACTAATCAATTGTTGTCACTATTAGGAAGTTTCTGCCTAATTCCAGGTTGCTTCTCTCCTTGATTAGTTTCCATCCATTGTTTCTTGTCCAGCCCTCTGGTGCTTTGGAAAACAGGTTGACCCCCTCTTGTTTGTGGCACCTCCTCAAATATTGGAAGACTGCTTTCATGTCACCCCTAGCCCTTTCCACCGGACTAAATATGCCCAATTGCAATGACTTACCTGTCAATGAATACTTCAGCTTCAACCATAACAACACAAGAGCAAACAATAGATGCAAACTCAAGGTTAATCGCGCCAAACTTGACTGCAGGAAATACGACTTCAGCAACAGAGTGGTCAATGTCTGGAATACTCTACCTGATTCTGTGGTTTCTTCCCCAAACCGCCAAAACTTTAACCTTAGACTGTCTACTATTGACCTCACCCCTTTCCTAAGAGGCCTGTAGGGGGCGTGCATAAGCGCACCAATGTGCCTATCGTCCCTGTCCTATTGTTTCTTTTATTTTTCTTATATGTACCCATTTCATGTATTCATAACTATGTATATACTTATACCCATTATCTTGTAAGCGATTGACAAATCAAAATAAATAAATAAATAAAAATAAATTCCTAGAAACTTTCTTCATATATTTTAGCCCCCTAATCATCTTTGCTTTCCAACATATTATATTATGTTGAAAACATAACATGATATATATTCTGGAAAAAATAATGAATTATTTTTGGACCGGTGTGATAATATGGTAACAAGTTGATCTCAGGATGATCAAAAAGGAAGCTGTTTTCTCTCTTCTCTTACTACCGCTGGTTCTTTTTGCTCTCAAGTTGATTGGGAAAAAAAAAAAGGACTCTTTTGGCTTCTCAAACAGCAAGAGATTCTGAATGGATCTTCTTACAAAAAAGAAGAAAGCATCGCTCTGCTTTTGAAAATAAAGCAAGAGAGACAGGTACAGTGCCTGGGAAGGAGAAGGCTTCAAATCAGTGAAGTGCTGCTAATGATTATCTGCTCGAGAAACCCCTTAGTGAATATGTTCTGGAGTGTAAAATCCAATTTGGCTACTCCTCTTTGCTCTTGGGGTGCTTTCCTTCGGCCCAAGTGGGGTTGGAGGCTGCTGTGCATTCAGCTTTGATCCACTCGTTCCCTGAAATCTTTGCACCTGGGATGTTTTTGTGTTGTTTTTTTCCATTGCAAAAGGAAGCCCCTGCAATATGGAGACAATAAAATAGACCAGAGAAAGAATATCTTCAGAATTGCTCCACCAAGCAGATTGGGGTGGGGTGGGGGGGACAAAGGAGAAGGATAAATATTACTTCTTAAACCACCGTGAGAAAGAATTTGGGGGAAGGGTGGGAGGAAGGAAAGAAGAAATGAAGGAGGAAAGGGATAAGGAAGGAAGGAAGGAAGGAAGGAAGGAAGGAAGGAAGGAAGGAAGGAAGGAAGGAAGGAAGGAAGGAGAGGGAGGGATGGAGGCAGAGAGGGGGAAGGAGAGAGGAAGGGTGGGAGGAAGGAAGGAAGGAAGGAAGGAAGGAAGGAAGGAAGGAAGGAAGGAAGGAAGGAAGGAAGGAAGGAAGGAAGGAAGGAAGGAAGAAGAGGGGTGGGGAAGGGAAGGGAAAAGAGGGAAGAAGGGTGGAAGGAAGGAGGAAGGAAGGAGAATAGGGAGGGTGGGAGGAGGGAGAGAGAGAGAGAGAGAGGAAGGAAGGAAGGAAGGGAGGAAGGGAGAGGGAGAGAAGGAGGAAAGGAGGGAAGGAGGAAGATTATAGTTCTATTTATGAGAGAAGTGGATTATTGAAGGGAAATCTGCAGCTAATTGTTCTTTCTATGGTTTAGAAAACATGCATTGGCAAGATACAAGATGAGCATATTTTCTAACATTCACCAACCTGATACTTCTGGATGTCTTCCACGAGAATTTGAGTGCAAACATTTCTTGTCACAGAGTTCCCTAGAATTGCAATTGTACTACTTCTCCTCTAGGATAAATTACAAAGCCATCCTGACTAATTGCCCCTGATAGCTTTCTCTTCTAGATTTCTTTAGTACCCCTTTAAAGCTGTTCCAATTAGTAGCTATCACAACAGCTTGCAGAATATAATTCTATGTTTTAATGATGTGTTATATAATTTAACCATGCCTATAACCGATGATACTTGGGGGTGGGGGGGGACGGACCAAAAGAAGCTAAAATCTGATAAGTCTCCCTTCACCATCATAGAAAATAGGAAGGGACCTTGGAGGTCTTCTAGTCCAAGCATCATTGTGTTCCAAGATGGCCAACACTCTGGAAAGCTCTCCAGGGGGCCATAAAAAAAAGAGAGTCAAACATCTACCAGGTTTCCCCAAAAATAAGCCCTATCCCAAAAATAAGACCTAGAATCCTTTTTTACATGTGTACCTAATATAAGCCTTACCGCCAAAATAAGCCATACTTAAGAGACTGCATAGCCAGCTGCCAGCTCGTTCCATCTGGTTGCTCATGATGCCTGTGGCCATGAGACGAGGTGAGGGGTGGAACACCCTACATCAGCTTATCTCAGGGCCCCCACAACCAGGCCATTCATGCCCCAACAACTGTCTCATGTGTAACAGCATTGGCAGCCATGTGCAGCAGGAGCCCATGTGGCCACCAGCCCACTTCTTCTGCTTGCTCGCGGACGCAATGGAGTAGGAGGCCAAGTAGCACATTGGTGCTTTGGCTGTGGGACAGGTGTCGGGGCATTCATGGCCTGGCTGTGGGTAACCCTGAAGTAAGTTGGTGTGGGGGCTAGTGGGGCAGCTCCACCCCACTGTCTCACCTTGTGGTCATGGCACCAGTGCATCGCTCGGCCTCCTGCCCCATTGTGGCCACAAACAAGCAGAAGAAATGAGCTGGCGGCCATGTGGGATCCTTCTGGATGGGGCTGTCAGAGGTGCCACCACAAGGGAATGTGGGTATCAGGAAGCGGGTGGCCTGGTTGCAGGGGCCCTTAGGTAAGCCAGAGCACAGTGCGTGGAGCAACTCTACCCCCCTGCCTTACGGTGTTGGCACTGGCATGCTGCGTGGCCTGCCTCACTGCAAGCAAGCAGAAGTGGGCCTCCCATACATGGGGGAAAAAATAAGACACCCTGAAAATATGCCCTAGTGCTTATTTTGGGACTCAAAAGAAAATAAGACCAGGTCTTATTTTTGGGAAAACACAGTACCAAATTCCTCATAGAAGAGAATCTGGCACTGGATTGAACTTTGTGGGTTCTCTGAGCTTGATGGTTTCCTTGAAGACACTTCATGTCCCAGCTAGGTAACATCATCAGTGCTACTGATTATGGGATTTGCTTTCTCTTTATATACAAGTGGACAAAACACCGATAGGAGAAGCTACTAGTATATAAACATAACATTTCCCTTTGGTAGATAGCGGTTTTATTTTCAAAAGCAGTGTGATACTTTCTCCTTTTTTGTAAATGATCTATTCAGAATGTGCAACCATTTTGGCTTTACATTTGCCATACATACAAAAATATTACTAGACCATTAACATTTATATTATTGATACAACATTTACTTTCTGATTCTATTCATCCTAGATATTTTTGTTCCGACCTTCCCTTCTTTTTTGCAACCACGGATAAAACTTATTCCACATTTCATAATAATCTGATTCCCCCTTGTTTTTCAGTTTTAAAGTTAGCCTGTCTGATTCTGCATAAACCATTATTTTCCTTATTATCTCTCTTTCTGGTGGTATGATTTCATTCTTCCAATATTGTGCATATACCATTCTCGCCAATGCCAATACATGCATTATTAAATACAGTATGTTATTCCTTTCCTATAACTTTCTGTCATTATTCCTAAGAGAAATAATTCTGGCTTAAATGGAAAACAGCTTCCTTTTTGAACACCCTGAGATTAACTTGCTAACCATTGTTTCTGTGGTATTATCATACCAACCCAAAATAATTCATTATTTTTCCTGAAAATACATCAGAATGTTTTCAGCAGTCAGTATAATATATTGGAAAGCAAAGATGATTAGGGGGCTACAGGAATTGGGCATGTTTGGTCCAGTGAAAAGGGCTAGGGGTGACATGAAAGCAGTCTTCCAATATTTGAGGAGGTGCCACAAACAAGAGGGGGTCAACCTGTTTTCCAAAGCACCAGAGGGCTGGACAAGAAACAATGGATGGAAACTAATCAAGGAGAGAAGCAACCTGGAATTAGGCAGAAACTTCCTAATAGTGACAAAAATTGAATAGTGGAATGGCTTGCCTTCAGAAGTTGTGGGTGCTCCATCAGTGGATGTTTCTAAGAAGAGATTGGACAGCCATTTGTCTGAAATGGGTCTTGGGGGTTGGATCAGAAGACCTCCAAGGTCCCTTCCAACTCTGTTATTCAGCATTCTGTATTCAGATTTTGTGAAAGAGAAAAGGTGGAGACCATCAATGCATGGAAAATGGAGTTGTTTGCAAAATGCTCAATCTCAAGTTGGACTGAGCATTTTCCATCCCATTTCAATATGGGGAAAATGGAAAGACTCCTCTGCGCTCAGCTGAAGCCCACTCACTTTACTAACACAAACTTAATTTTCTCCTTCTTAAAAGTGATCTTTCACCAGCAAGCGAATAGTCCGCTATACTAACTGCACCAAGTGAACTGATGCTTTGATGGCCACGAGGATGTGAGATGCATATAAAAAGCAGAGAAGCTTTGATCACGCAGCTTTGGATGACTTCTTGACTTATTTTTACCTCCCTCTGCTATCAACAGATGCTCCTGGTTCTTCTCATATGCTTACCAAGACTCAGTTCCTTATTTAGCCCAAACTCTCATGACCCAATTTTTCAGACATCAAAACTGTCCGAGCCATCTCTCCATTTTTTAAATAAAAAAACATATTTCCATAATTGAGAATGTTGAGATTGTGCTGATCTTGAATGCAACGGTGTGCATTGATTGACTAGTTTAGCATAGTTTTTTTAAAAAAATAAATACAGATGTTACGTTATGGAACTCAAATAAATCTGAGGTGTTAAACATTTAAAAAGGAACAGCTAGGAAAAGGGTAGATGAAGCCTCCCTATTAACCCTGGCCACTTACGTAGAGACAGAGAGACATTAAAAACGCCTACAGCTGAAAGACTTAGAATTTTAGAAGTTTGAAGTTTTAATTGGGAGGAGGAGGAGGAGGAGGAGGAGGAGGAGGAGGAGGAGAGGAGGAGGAGGAGGAGGAGGAGGAGGAGGAGGAGGAGGAGGAGGAGGAGGAGGAGGAGGAGGAGCGGAGGAGGAGGAGGAGGAGGAGGAGAAGAAGAAGAAGAAGAAGAAGAAGAAGAAGAAGAAGAAGAAGAAGAAGAAGAAGAAGAAGAAGAAGAAGAAGAAGAAGAAGAAGAAGAAGAAGAAGAAGAAGAAGAAGAAGAAGAAGAAGAAGAAGAAGAAGAAGAAGAAGAAGAAGAAGAAGAAGAAGAAGAGACTAGATATTCAGTGGTGGAAGGCTGTGGGCTTTGTTGTCTATTTATTTACCAGTGACTTACCCTATCTGTGTTCTTACTCATTTACAGTAGGTGGAGAATTTAGCAAGGTTTAATGTTTTGACAGGGCAGCTGAAGCCAAAGTCAAAATATTTGTTGTGTGAGTCAATCCCTAGCTATAAAATGCAAAGTATAGCTAGTTTTCTTCCACACACACCCTAAAACCAACCCGGATAAATGACTTGTGAGATGAGCAGAGCAATTTCCTCAAAATTGTTTTGACACAGAATTAAAAAAAAAAAATTCTAGGAGCTTCCAGCTGAGAGGCAGCTTCTTCCCAGACTAAATTATATTTTCTGCTTTCTTCTCCAGAGCTTAGGAAGCTGTAGCTTTACTAATATTGTTCTGCTGTGTGTTCCTGAAGACTTATTAGTACCAGAAAATGAAAGTTGAGCTGTTTTTTTAAAAAAAGGTGTTGGTTTTTTTAAATGAGCCGAAGAAGCAGAAATAGATAGTTGGGTCTTTTTTGTGCTACGAAGAACTACATGACTTATTGAGCACAAAAATGAAATTACATTTTTCAGTAAGTACAGAATTCATAGCAGTAGATCACTGAACTGGTACCATTTTATCCCCCTTACAAGGCAGGTAGGAAGAGGACATAAGAACACAACAGAACAGAATAATGGAGTTGGAAAGGAATAGTTATTCATTAACAGGAAGGCTTGAAGAGCCAGGCTGAGAATAGATCATCCTGGTGGGGGGAAACCGTATGTAATTGCTATGCATTAACACTTCTGAGGTTGGTAAAATGATGACCCAGATTGTTGGAAGCAATAGGCTGACTCTGTAAACTGCTTAGAGAGGGCTGTAAAGCACTGTAAAGCCGTATATAAGTCTAAGTGCTACTGCTATTCTTTCTTTATATATAAAAAAATTATTTGGGTTTTCACAAAACATAATACAAGTAAAATTTCTTTTTTTGAGAATAGCATGGTCCCAGGTTATCACTTCTCCATACAGACACAAATTCAATTTCATATTCATCTTTGTGTTCTATTCCATATCTTATTACTATTTTAACATTTTCTCAATAATTTTTCCCTTCCCTTAGTTTTCTCAATCTTACTTTTAATTATCTCATTCCTTTTCTAAATTCAATTATATATATTTTTATATATATATATATATATATATATATCTTTCAATATCTTTCTAGTCATTATATTTATACTTTTGTCTGTCCTGTTTCAATTTCATATTTTCTTCTCTCATTAAACAATTTTTCCCTGTAGTTACTAATTGGAGTATGACACCTTTGTATCTTTTAATTTTTATCCATTCAACTCTTATTTAAACTTCAATTTATGCCTTTACAATTATAACATTCAATATAATACATAACTTCCAGTTAAATTCTGCTTGGTACATTCTTAAAATACGCACTAAGTTCTTAAAGAGAAAATATATATATAACAATAATAAATAAAATACTTATTCTATTCCAATTCAGCTCTATCATTAATGTTAGTTATAATCTTTGACATCTTTAACATTTCTTTTCAGTAGGGTATCATACTTCTAGGAACACTTATAATATTTCCATAATTTTTTCATGTTTCTTTCATAAAATTTTATAACGCATTTATAATAATTAAAATGTTCCTCTCCTTTCCTAATTTCATTCTCTCATTCTCTTTATTTCATTTATTTATTAAACATTTCATTACATTACAATGAGTATTTTATCTATCATTTTAATCACACGTTCCATATTTTCAAAGTTCATTTCTATTTCTAATATAACAATACTATCCTTTGTACCCTCGCAGAATCCCCCCTTCAATTAAATTTTCACCCATTATCTCTGTGTCTTCTAAATAGACTTATACCCTTAATCCTTGTACATTTTCCCTGTTTCTCTATGTCCTGTTTCTGTCCTTTATAATTTCTTTTCCTTTCCCTCTTCCCCCTCTTCTTCTCCCTTCCCTTTTTGACCTCTTCTCTCTCTAATTCTGATTCTCTCTTCTGTAATCCTCTCTTCTGTTTCTTCCTCATGTTGTAATTACTTTTCAAACTATTCTTTTGTGGGGTTGTTTTTTCAAATTTTAAATTTTTCCCTCTCTTTCCCCCCTTTCCTTTCTTTTCCCCACATAGAAATACTTGGTCATTGAAGATGGCTTCTTCTTTGTCCCCCCCTTCTTGTTCTACAGGCATTTCTTATTGTTTCTCATAGTTCAGGATTTCCATTTCTAAGAATTGAAATATGAAGCCAAAAGAGCCTCTTCCTTCTTGTGCATCTTCTTTCTGTTTTTTAAGTTCCATTCTCAATTCTTCCAAGAGTGATACCATTTTAAAAACTTTTAAACAACCACCCGATTAATTTTAGTCCTTTAGATCCAATTGCCAAAAATCCAAAAATCACCAAGTAATCCAAATAATCCAAAACTGTTTCTTCTTGCTTCTTTTTTCCACTTTCTCTTCCTGGGGTTCTCTTATCTTGTTACAAAGTTTCAGTTAAAATGTATCTTTTAGGAATCTTGTTAAAGTTTCACTGTTAATTCCTTTCACTTCCAGGTGGTCTCCTCCATTTTTCCAGATCCCACCCTTTTGGTTTTTTCCTTCTTTTAAAAGTTTTTGAGAATCCAGAAATCTTTATTATCCCTTTGACATTTTATTTTCAGCTTAAATACCTTTTAATGTCAAAGTGGATTTTTGCCAGTTTCTTGCTTAAATCTCTTAGTTTTCAATATAGGGAAGAAAAGAAAAGAAACAAATCCTTTCCCTTCCCTCTCTCATTCGCCGCTTCAAAGTCTTTTTTGGGAACAATGTTGTTCTTTATAATTCAAATTCCGGTTACCTTATATTGTTGCTTTTTCAGTTCGACCCGGTCAGCCAAAACTTTCTCTTCTTATTTTCCTCCTGCACATTCTTTTCCGGTCGATTTCTTCTTTGAGGTGGCCATTTCTGACCACCGCTGCAACCGCCTTCAGGAAAGGGAGTAATGGCCAGCTGTGGAGGAGAGATGCAACTCTCCTCAACCCTGCTGGCAGTCTCCCCCCTCTTCACCACCTCTACGGGGTGGCTTACCCTGAAACCAGCTGGCTTGGGATGCTCCAGCAGCGAGCACAGATTGAAACTGCGCACGATCGCAGATTTCGGTCTGTCACCGAAGAAGCTCAACCGGATTCTCCTGCTACTGCTATTCTTTAAGAAGAATGCAATGGTGGCTCGGTGGTCAGAATGCAGCATTTCAGGCTAACTCTGCTGACTGCCAGGAGTTCAAACCTGACCAGCTCAAGGTTGACTCATCCTTCCATCCTTCTGAGGTGGGTAAAATGAGGACTCAGATTGTTGGGGGCAAGAGGCTGACACTGTAAACCGCTTAGTGGTATATAAGTCTAAGTGCTATTGCTAGTTCCTTTCAGGCAAAACCACAGAGAAATTTTGAGAGAGCATTTAATAGATGTTAAGCACATAAGCAACATCTTCACCAATATTTTGTTCCTGTTAGTTTGTCTTTCATATCCTGGGAAATAGTAGTGTTATCATCAGCATTCATTTAAGAGCAGGGTGATATAAATATGCTGATAGGTACTTCTTCTCTTAACAAGGAATACACTTTAAAATACAGATCGCACTAAGAATAATACAGTGCTGACTTGGAAAGGATTTTAGCTTTGACACACAGATTTTTGTCTCTCGTCCTCCCAGATGCCTTTTTTCCACATGAACTGAACATATCCACATTTCACGGGCTAATATCTAGACTGAGCCACTACATGTTTCCTATTACACACTTCCCTGAATGTGCTGACACAATTTTCAGGTCAAACTTGGCTTTGAAAATATATACTCTTGATAAAAAAAAAAGGTTCTCCCCTACCCCCAAAAAAATATTAAGCAAAGTTGCATTCGCAAAGTTAACTGCATGGAACAGTTGCAAACAAAATGCCATGGCCCCCTCAGAGCTCAGTTCGAGGAGGAGGGGGAGGAGGAGGAGGAGGAGGAGGAGGAGGACGTGGATCCTTGGTGCTCTCTGAGCTTGGGTGTTTTTCAGAAGTTTCATGAACCAACTAGGTAATGTCATCAGTACTAGAAGGGAGAGAGGAGGAGGAGGAGAGGAGGAGGAGGGAGGAGGAGGAGGAGGAGGAGGAGGAGGAGGAGGAGGAGGAGGAGGAGGAGGAGGAGGACTGTGGGATCCTTGGTGCTCTCTGAGCTTGGGTGTTTTCTCGCAGAAGTTTCATGAACCAACTAGGTAATGGCATCAGTGCTAGAAGTGGGAGGAGGAGAAGGAAGAGGAGGAGGAGGAGGAAGAGCAGGAGGAGGAGAAAGAAGGAGGCGTTGGAACTGGGATCGTCCAACAGGGAAGGCATGCCAGGGGCTGAGGACTGTCCCGTGTCCCTCGGGCATTGGGGGATGTGGTCGACCAGACAGAGGGCTGCCTGCCTGCACAGACATAGGGGAGGATCAATCAATCAGTCAGAATAGAGCTGGAAGGCTCCTTGGAGATCTTCTATTCCAACCCTCTGCTCAAGCATTTCAGATAAGTGACTGTCCAGGTTCTTCTTGAAAACCTCCAGTGATGAAGCACCCACAACATCTGTAGGTGAATCATTGCAGCAACCTTATGTGATCCAAATTCAGACGCTTGGCAACTGACTCATATTTACGATGGTTGCAGTGTCCTGGGTCACGTGACCCCCCCTTTGCCAACTTCTGACAAGGAAAGCCAATAGGGAAGCCAGATTCACTTAGTGACTGTATTCCTAATTTAACAAGATACATTCGTCAAGAGTCAAGAATCATAAGGTGCAGCACTTAATAGTCACAGGGTACAATAAGCAATTAAGTCATACTAGGAAACAGACAATATAAATCGTAAGGATACAAGCGACAAAGTTACAGCCATACATCACAAGTGGGGGGGGATGGGTGATAAGGAGTGATGAGAAGATTAATAGTAATAGTAGTGCAAACTTTGCAATAGTTGAACAGTGTTGAGGGAATTATTTGTTTAGTAGAGTGATGGCATTTGGGAAAAAACTGTCCTTGTGTCTAGTTGTTCTGGTGTGCAGTGCTCTATAGCGTCGTTTTGAGGGAAGGAGTTGAAACAATTTATATCTAGGATGTGAGGGGTCTGTAGATATTTTCACAGCCCTCTTTTTGACTCGTGCAGCATACAGGTCCTTGATTGAAGGCAGGTGGGTAGTAATTGTTTTTTCTGCGGTCCTAATTACCCTCTGAAGTCTGTGTCTGTCCTGTTGGGTTGCAGAACCAAACCAGACGGTTATAGAGGTGCAGATGACAGGCTCAATCATTCCTTTAAATTTTAATTCCATTAAAAAAAGCTCTATGGAGAATCATTAAAACGGCCCAGAATATCATCGTGATCCAGCTATCAAGCCCTTGACGACAGAACCAAACCAAAGAAGGAGAAAAACAAAGTATGTAATTTTAATCCCTTCGAAATGTATCAGTGCAATAAATAAACCAGCAACTCCCAGTTATGGGAATTTAGACAACGGCTGGGTAGAAATGCGTCCGCTTAATACAGACGTTTCAAAATGAGGATCTGAAGCTAAATCAAACTCCCCGTTGTGACCAATTATGGTGCCTCACTGTTGCCTCCTGTCCACGCTTCAATTTTGTGGTCATTGAATCTTCAGGCCATCAAAACCCCAACAATAGACTCAATAATATCCACACAGCTAATGTGACAGCCAGACAAATGATGGGCCATTGGATAAAGCTCGGTCAAAGATTCTATATTTGTCAATTCAATGAAATCAATTTGATGGCCAGACACAGAGACCCATCTTTCCTTATTGGCATTGATTGACAGGCAATGATGTGGCAGGGGGGAAAAAGATGAAAGACAAAGAGAAACGTTACCAGCGCATATTTTAGACTGTGTTCCTTTTTTCTTTTGTTTTTTAAATAAATAAAAAGTCACTAATTTATTGAGATTGGTTGCCGGTCGTCTACCTTTTTAAGACCCCATTTTTGTCTCCTAGGAATAAGAATTCTATCTGAATGTTGATGAACGATTCCTATTGAAATAGATTGCCAATTTAATCATCCCAGCAGAAATTGTTCCCACCGTAACGGTTTGCAAAGATGTACAATCACTCAAAACTAAGTTCAGCTTTTCGGAGCAGGTGACTCTGCTGTCAATAAGCCTTTTTCACAGATTATAGATCCAAAAAAGGGGAATTATTGCTGGCTGTACAATCAACAGAGAATGGTCTTCATTCTGTTGTCTCAGGTTATTTTACCTGAAGAATGAAAAAATATGCAAAGAATACCAAATGAAACAAACAGAATTCAGTTGTCCAAACAGTTATTCTGAGAAATTTTCTATAGTTTTTAGAGGCTATTCAGATTTTGGGTGAGTCAAAGTGGTCTGATACCTACAAACCCAAGATCCAAGTTTGTTAAGAATCATTTTTGACAAAGAATCTGCTCTACATATGAGACATCACCTGAGGAGATGGTGATTTCTGGTTCTATTTTAAGCATGAAAGCTGGCTGAGTCATTTTAGGCCAATCACCAGGAGATGGTGAGTTTGAGTCTTGCTTTAGACCTGAAAGCATGCTAGATGATTTTGGACCAATGACCTGGAGGTGGAGAGTTCTAGTTCCTCATTAGGCATGAAAGCTCATTGGTTGACTTTGGGCCAATCACCAGGAGACAGAGAGTTCTAGTCTTGTTTTAGGAGAATTCACAACTCCAGAAGTTGTGAATTCTCCAACAATGGAAGTTTTTAAGATGAGATTGGATGACCATTTGTCTGAAATGGTATAGGGTTTCCTGCCTGAGCAGGGGGTTGGACTAGAAGACCTCGAAGGTTCCTTCTGACTCTGCTATTCTATTATATTCTGTCCTGTTCTGTTCTGTTCTGTTCCGTTCCATTCCATTCCATTTTTCATTCCAATATTCTATTCTATTCTATTCTATTCTATTCTATTCTATTCTATTCTATTCTATTCTATTCTATTCTATTCTATTCCATTCCATTCCATTCCATTATTCTCATTCCATTCCATTCCATTCCATATTTTCTATTCTATTCTGTTCTGTTCTTCTGTTCTGTTCCGTTTTGTTCCGTTCCGTTCCGTTCCATTCCATTCCATTCCATTCCATCCCATTCCATTCCATCCCATATTTTCTATTCTATTCTATTCTATTCTATTCTATTCTATTCTGTTCTGTTCTGTTCTGTTCTGTTCTGGTCTGGTCTGGTCTGGTCTGTTCTGTTCTGGTCTGGTCTGGTCTGGTCTGGTCTAGTCTGGTCTGGTCTGGTCTGGTCTGGTCTATTCTGGCTTGAAATCTGGCTGGGTGACTTTGGACCAATTACTAGGAGACAGAGAGTTCTAGTTCCATATTAGGCCTGAAAGCTGGCTGGTTGACTTTGGGCCAGTCACTAACTCTCAGCCCAATTCACCTCACAGGGTGGGTGTTCTGGAGAAAATAGGAGGAGGGAGGAGTTTCAGTTATGTTCTCCAACTTCAGTTACCTCTAAAACAATAAAGGCAAGATAAAAATCAAATCAATCAATCAATCAATCAATCAATCTTCTTCAGCAACCAAGAAACCAGGCACCAGGACTCCTTATTAATATCCTACTACATTTAGAACAACTTCTAAACCAAAACAAGAAATCAAATGTGTACACGAATCTAAGAAAATGAGCCACTCAGGAAACGATGAAAATTTTTAAGAAAACGATACGGCCCTTTAGACACATGTTCTTCGTTAATTGTAAAGTTGATTTCTCTGTTATCCTAAATTAATACTATTGACAATGACCCATTCCAAATTAAATATTTGTATTAGGAAAAGAAATATGGTGTTTATGGGGCACGTACTCACACAATACCTACGCACTGCATATCTTTACTAGCTAAAGCAGCTTTAATTGGGTATTGAAAGAGATTTACAGCATAATCTTACAATCTTATAGATGTCTGCTTGGAAGTGTCACGAAGTTAAGAGGGGTTTATTCTCTGTAAGTGGATTTAGCATTCTGTGGTGACATTACCATTCTATTCTCATTTACCCAGCATTAAGTCCTCCTTGAATCAGAGAGGCTTCTATCTGAGCAAAGATGGGTAGCCTTGTATTCTTCATTCTGAAACAGACCCCAATTCTCCATTCAGTTTATTGGCATGGTTGACTGGGGAATTCTGGGAATTGAAGTTCATGTGTGTTCAAGTTTCCAAGGTTGAGAATCACTCTTCCAGAGACATGCATAAGGAGACTCTTAGGAACTTGTGGAAAACAATATCACTCTATCCCTTTTTATGTGTGTTTCAGGATGTCACACATACGTATAAAAAAGGTGGAACAATGCATGGCAGTGGAACAACACTGATGAAAAGTGCAGAGAAGATTAGGGGCCTGGAGGCTAAAACATATAAAGAATTGTTGCTGGAATTGGGGTGTCATAGTTTAATGAAAAGAAGGACTAGGGATGACAGGATAGTTGTCTCCTAATTTCTCAGGGGTTGCCACAAAGATGAACCTATTCTCCAAAGCACCTGAAGGAAGGACAAGAAGCAATGGATGGAAACTAATCAAGGAGAGAAGCAACCTAGAATTAAGGAGAAATTTCCTGACAGTTAAAACAATTAACCAGTGGAACGACTTGCCCCCAGAAGTTGTGAAAGCTCCAACACTGGAAGTTTTTAAGAAGAGACAGCCATTTGTTTGAAAGGGTATAGGGTTTCCTGCCTGAGCAGAGGGTTGGATTAGAAGACCTCCGAGGTCCCTTTCAAATCTTGTTATTCTGTATGCTGGAATTTGGGAATGCACCTTCCATATTTTCAGTACAGCCAATCAAGATACAAAAAGAGCCAAAAACAGACAGAAGATATTAGAGACACCAATCAAGCAGAACACAGCAAACTCCGAGACCAATAAACACAGACCAAGACTCCAAACCAATCAGGATGAAGAAAAAACCATTCTGGCACAGCAATAGGCTGCCCCAAATTTAAATCTGAAACCACTGTAAAAGTCTGACTCACAGACAAACAACTATACAGAAAGCCTGATGATGGCAGATGAGATTCTGCTGAAACGTTGAAGATGCAGCACAACTTTAAAAGAACAAACTACAATGACGTCAGGAAAATACACAAACCAAGCCGAATACCATACAGTCACACCACTAGCAGTACCCACCTGAAAACTTAAGAATATATATATATATATATATATATATATATATATATATATATATATATATATATATATATATATATATATATATATATATAGAGAGAGAGAGAGAGAGAGAGAGAGAGGAGAGAGGAGGGAGAGAGAGAGAGAGAGAGAGAGAGAGAGAGAGATATGACATATATAGAGACAGATAGACAGGCACACAGAGAGAAATGATAGAGATAGATGACATATAAACAGATAGATAGATAGATAGATAGATAGATAGATATTTAGATAGATAGATAGATAGATAGATAGATAGATAGATAGATAGATAGACATATATATAGACAGATAGACAGACAGATAGATATGTTAAATAAATATAGAGATATCTATTGATAGTAGATAGATTAAATGACAAAGAGATAGAGATAGAGATAGAGATAGAGATAGAGATAGAGATAGAGATAGATAGAGAGAGAGAGAGAGAGAGAGAGAGATTGCTTGTTTCTTGTTTTGTTTTGTCTTTCTTGGAACTCAACAACAACAACAACAACCATGCCTATTGGTACAAGGAGTCTAAAATGCATACTTCTGATGATTCAGAAAGCGGATAATTCCTTCTCAGTGCCTGGGCCCTTTCATCTCCTCTCCCGAATCTTTCTACCACATTTACGAAAGATGAGCCTTTCGTTTGGATGCACCTGGATGAAAGCTGAATAGTATTCACATACACACAGAGAGACAGACAGAGACAGAGACAGAGACACAGAAAGACCGAGAGATACACACAGAGAGAGACACACACACACAAAGACAGAGACGGAGAGAGAGAGATGTGGAGAGACAGAGACAGAGACACACAGAGAGAAACACACAGAGAGAGAGAGAGACAGAGAGAAACAGAGAGAGAAACACAGAGAGAGAGACAGAGAGACACAGAGAGAGAAACACACAAAAAGAGAGAGAGAGACAGAGACAGAGATACAGAGACAGAGATGGAGAGACAGAGACAGAGACAGAGAGAGAGACATACACATAGGTTTAGCTTTTACAGTAGAACTCCTTCGAAATAGGTTTCGCTTTCGAAACCAGACATCAAGATTTCAAAGGAAAAATGGTGGAGGGGAGAAGGGGACTCAACCAGATTGAACACTGAGTTGTGATTCTGCACATCCACATCCGAGCAGTGCTTAGGAAGAAAAGAACGGCTTAAAAGTTAGCCTATTGACGTTCCATGAAAGACAGGTTCATACTGAGGAAATAGCTACAGGCAAGATTAACTGGCTAAGCCCTGTGAAAAGCTTTCTCTGATGCCCTTCGCTTTGGTCTGCAGAGGAGAAAAAGATTGCAACAGTCCAGTGCATTTCCCCCACCCCTCTGACAATTTTGCCTGGTCTTTATGGGTAAGTCACATTTTCCTAGACATACGATATGAAACACAACATTGGAGGGTATAAGACTGCTCTGTCTTGGAGGGAAATGAAGGGCCTCTGTCAAAATTGAGCCAACGGGTCAGTAAGTTAGTTGTCAACAGTTTTGTAAGTATCACCACAGTGTAATATCTGGAGAGAAGAGGAGGCAGAGATGGGAGGGGGCAGAGTTAAATGTGTTTTCAGTTTAGAATCCATTGAGCCTAATCTAGTGCCAATTTGGTGTTGCATTTTAGTTGACCAGATACTTCTGTATATAGCGTTCAACAGATCTTCTACACTGCAACTTTACAAATGGTCCTGATTCTTTATGCTGCATACAATTCTACATAAATCAAGGTAGAAGAAAATCCCTTTGAGTTCAGTGGGACACCGCCCAGGTGAGGGAATGCTGGTTGAAGGTTGAATCATTGAACCTTCTAGAGTCGTAGAGTTGGAGGTGAGCACAAGGACCATCTGATCCAACTTTCTGGAGGACAACCAATAAAACTATTTCTGAGAGGTGACTGTTCAGTCTATTATCTCTCTCTCTCTCTCTCTCTCTCTCTCTCTCTCTCTCTCTCTCTCTCTCTCTCCTCTCTCTCCCTCCCTCCCTCCCTCCATCCATCCATCCATCCATCTATCTATCTATCTATCTATCTATCTATCTATCTATCTATCTATCTATCTATCTATCTATCCATTTCTCTGTCTATCTGGGCACATAGGGGTAAGAGGATGAGAATAGAATGAGGAAAGGAATGAAGAAAGGAAAAATGGAGAGAGGAAATGAAATAAATGAAGGAGGGGAGGGAAAAGAGGAGGGGGTGGGGAGGAGAGAAGAGGAAAAGTTAAAGAAAGGAAAGGAAAATAAAATAAAGGAAGATAAAAGAAGGAGAAGGAAGGGGAAGGGAGGAAAGGGAAGATAAAAGAAGGGAAAGGAAGATAAAAGAAGAGGAAAGAAAATGAAGGGAAAAGAAAGGAAGATAAAAGAAGGGGAAGGAAGGAAAGGGAAGGAAAGGGAAGATGAAAGAAGAGGAAAGGAAGGGAAGGGAAGGGAAGGGAAGGAAGGAAGGAAAGGAAGATAAAAGAAGGAGGAAGGAAAGGAAAGGGTCTTGAACTAACTTGAAAGGATGATAGTTCCCCTCACAAAGAACTTTTTAAATGGGAAAGTTAACTATGAGCCCATAGAAAAGTGTTACTAGGTTAATTGCAACCAGATCCTTTGGCTAAAAGTATAAGTAGACAATTAGCATAAATCTATCTTTGAAGTATTGCAGCTGATGGTATTTTGCTGAGCCATTTGTACCACGTATCACACTTAATTGGAAATGTGCTGACTTTAAGTAGCATTTCTGCTTGCATGCATACACACTTATACATACACAATTACCAAGCTTGTATAAGCTTTTTATTTAGCAGCATAGCCTAATCCAGTGAATACAGGAGACCTTATTTCTTTTTTCCTTTTTAATCTTGCTTTTATTAAAATGTATGATAGCATAAAATACAATGAAAATAAGGATTAAAAGAGGTGGGGAATGAGGAAGTGCAGGGAAAAAAAAGAAAGGAAAAGAAAAAGAAAATATTGATTTTCGATTCATTCGAGCACAGTCAAGTACTCATTGCATTTTTGCAGCTTTAACTTTTTGCAGTATATTTACTTATTACAAATCATTTCTATAAAAACACAATTGTTCAATCTTTAAACTAAAACCTACGTTTCATTTTCCCCCCCTATTTCAGGAAAACTGGAAAAAATTCCCAATTAAAACAGTACGGAATAAACTCTTTTCTTTGTTTAAAACGATACACCTTGTTATTTCAACCAAATCCATTTGACCCTCCTACCTCTTGAGGTATAAATTTGGATTGTAAAATGTGACGCCTGGAACTCCCCCTAGATACATCTGACCAGCTGGACTGTGGAAATGATTGGAGGAGGAGGAAGAAGAAGAAGGAGGAGATGGAGATGAGATTTGATGTCAGAAGAGAACTACAGAGCAATGTTGATATTTTTTTTTTTTTTTTTTTTTTTTTTTTTTTTTTGTTTTTGTTTTAGGGGTTGATGTTTTGGGGGTTTGTGGGGTTGGGGGTTTGGGAAATAAAAAAAAGAAAAGGGGGAAAGGGGGGGAGGGGGGGGGGGGGGGGGGGGGGGGGGGGGGGGGGGGGGGGCTTTTTGGGGGGGTTGAGGGGTTTTGGGGGGGTTGGGGGGGTGGGGGGGGGGGGGGTTGGGGGTGGGGGGGGGGGGGGGGGGGGGGGGTGAAAGGAAGAAAGTTCCATATGGTTCAGTTCTGAGCTGGGAGAAAGGCACTGGAGACAAAATGGAGGCTAGAGGCTGATTGGAAATGTGGTTTAATGATGAAGCAGAACCACACTGGTGATTTTGGACAGCCATATGGAGGTGGACCACATGGAGTTGAGATTGGGTGGCTTTTATACCCTATCTGGCTCTGTATTTGAGCTTTCTGTTCCTGTGCAAGAACATGTATTCTATTGGCTGTTGTCAGACTTCCATGGGGCCATGTAAGGGTCATGTTTGTCTGAGCTAAGTTTGGTTGAAGTTTGCTGGGGGTGATGCCATGCCCTTAGGAGATTGTGCAATGTAGTGAACTCTGTGTCTTACTGGGTTAATCATGTTATGTCCTGAAGGATCATGTCTTAATTCCATCATCCTGGAGCTCAAGATCTTTTGTTTTGTAGATAGGCTGGCTCAGTCTTTCTTAATGGGCACAAAATATCTGCTGGGGGCAGGGAGCTAGGGCTCTGTCTCTCTTAAGATTTTTTAAATTTCGCTTTTAGGGGAAATATTATCCTGCCTTTTTAGGAATATTCCTCAAAACATTTCATTCTTCAAGGAGAAGGGTGGGCGCTAACTTTCTACAGTGGCAAAAGCAACAGTGTACCATCCAAAACTTCACTTTCTATGATCAGAAGGCACAAGGGGAGAACCTTACAAGATATTACTTAATTCAAAACACTCCGTTAGATTCTACTACACTAAGTGGAATTTTAAATGTGACGCCATTTCAAATGTCAGCGGATAAGAAAAGCTAACTTTGTGTTGCTTAATGAGAATTTCCTTCAAGTTGTTGTTGTTTTGATTTATTGCTGGAACTGAACCTGCCAGTGGCCAATAATTCAGATTAAGCCTCCCTACCAGTTGGTGGGATTCAATTTTTTTTTTTACTACCAGTTCTATGGGCGTGGCTTGGAGGGCGTGGCTTGGCTTGGTGGGTGTGGCAGGGAAGGATACTGCAAAATTCCTTCCCCACCCTCCAAAATCCCCCTCCCCACCCCACTAACCTGCTTTCCAGCTCCGTTCTCCTGTGCAGGGCAACCAAAGAAGACCCAGCTGATCAGCTGGGACTCAGGAGGCAGAGAATAGATGGGGGTGGGGCCAATCAGAAGTGGTATTTGCTGGTTCTCCAAACTACTCAAAGTTTCCGCTACTGGTTCTCCAGAACTGGTCAGAACCTGCTGAATACCACCTCTGCTTAAAACTATCCTTCTTTCTTTCTTTCTTTCTTTCTTTCTTTCTTTCTTTCTTTCTTTCTTTCTTTCTTTCTTTCTTTCTTTCTTTCTTTCTTTCTTTCTTTCTTTCTTTCCTTTCTTTCTTTCTGGAGGGGCTCACATTTCTGTTTCCTCAAAAGCATATTCTGTGTCTCTTTATGCTCTCAAATCCATCAAGCTTTTTTTCCTTCCTCTGTGTCAAGTTTTGTCTCTGCAAGTCAAGGCCTCTCTTAAATTCCCAGAGAACATGGTAATGGATAGGTTTTATTTTCTGTGGAATCTGTCCTTTTTTTGGGAGGGGGGGAGGGGCTGTTTTAAATTCAGAGTCATGTTCTTTTTGGATAAATGGGGTAACGGTTGCAGTCTTGGTCGAATCCTTGGAGTTGCAAGCTAAAGTAGCAGCAGACCTGACAGATGGTGTGACTGAAGAGCCCATAGCCAAACAGATATCTGCAGCTGCTCTAGGAGGCCCTGAGCAAGTGGAATGTGATTCAAAGAACGAGGAGATGGTTTACTACAGGATAGTGGTGGGATTGAAATTTTTTTTACTACCAGTTCTGTGGGCGTGGCTTGGTGGGCATGGCATGGCTTGGTGGATGTGGCAGAGGAAGGATACTACAAAATCCCCATTCCCTCCCCACCCCACTAACCTGCTTTCCAGCTTTGTTCTCCTGTGCAAGGGAACAAAAGAAGACCCGGCCGATCAGCTGGGACTCAATGGGAGGCAGAGGAGAGATGGGGGAGGGGCCAGTCAGAGGTGGGATTTGTCGATTCTCCAAACTATTCAAAATTTCCGCTACCGGTTCTCCATAACTGGTCAGAACTTACTGGATACAACCTCTGCTACAGAGTGTATTATCTGAAGAACAGGTCTGTAGGGATGAAGGGCTGAGCAAAGGAAATCAGAATAAGAAAATTACAGAGGTGAAAGGGACCTTGGAGGTCTTCAAGTCCAGCCCCTCCTCAAGCGGAAAACCCTTATATCATTTCTACAAGTGACTGTCCAGTTCTCTTCTTTAAAGCTTCCACTGATGGAGCACCCAGAACTTTTGAAGGCAAGTCGTTCCACTGGTTAATTGTCATCACTGTATATATATTATCATAAATAGTGAGAGTTGATAGAAATCACTGGGGGGGCAGTTCTGTTTTACACAGATCTGAATATCGGTGGGATTTGAAACACACTGCGATGTAGGATGAGAGCAGGCAGAGTTATGGGTTTGATCTCCAGTGATGGAGCACCTACAATTTCTGTAGGCAAAGCTGTTCCACTGGTTAATTGATCTTATTGTTAGGAAGTTTCTCCTTAGTTCTAGGTTGCTTCTCTCCTTGATTAGTTTCCATCCATTGGTTCTTGTTTTGCCTTCTGGTGCTTTGGAAAATAGCTTGACCAGTGATGGGCTGCAACCGGTTTAACAACCAGTTTGGTCAATGCGCGTGTGCCTAAGGCACTTGCGCACAGTGCTTAAAATGGAGCATTTAGAAGCTCAGCTGCAAGTCAGCTTCCAAGACAGCAATGGTAAGTAGAACAGTGGGGGGAGAGAAATCAGCGGTGCCACATGATTGAGATGAGCTAGAAAGCAGGAAATAATGGGCAGGATAGACTGGGTGCAGGTGGGTGGGGCCAGCTGATTGTTGGAACTACCGGTTTACCTGAACTGGTCCGAACTGGCGGCAGTCTACTACTGAGCTTGACTCCCTCTTCTTAATGGCAGCCCCTCAAATATTGGAAGGCTGCTATCGTGTCTCCTCTGGTCCTTCTCTTCACTAGACTAGCCAGGCCCAGTTCCTGCAACTGTTCTTTATATGTTTTAGCCTCCAGTCCCCTCATCATCCTGGTTGCTCTTCTCTGCACTGTTTCCAGATTGTTCTAGATCAGGGCTGTCCAACTCCCAGCCTGAGGGCCGGATGTGTCACATGCTGGTCACGCCCACACCTGGTTTAGAGAAGGGGGAAAAAAATCCCAATACATCACATGATGCCGCCATGGCGACATGAGTTTGACACCCCTGCTCTAGATAGAAGAAAACACAAGCATCACTAACCAAGCCATGCCAACTTCTAGACTGGTGTCTCCCAACCTTGCCAACTTGAAGATGTGTGGCCTTCAACTCCCAGAATTCCTCAGCCAGCTATGTTATGTCCACATATCTTCAAGTGACCACGGTTGAAAATCATTGCATTGGGATATGCTTTTTAGTCTGGTAAATATTTATTTTAGGTGCATAGAAAACTGACAGCAGAAAAAAAAAACTAGTGCTCCATTTGAGTTTGTTCTTTGTTTTCTTTTCTTTTATTTCTTTATTTTAATTTGCCAATTCGTTTAATTTATTGTTTATTGTTTTTACATTTTATCTTACACTTTTTGTTAACTGATGGACGTTTTTATCCCAAGCACTTTTAAACTTAGTTACTGTTCCACTACATCTGCTAGAAGTAGGTTCCAAGCTTCCACTACTCTTTCTCTGAAGTCACAGAAAACAACCAAGCTTAGAGAACACTGTGAAACCCACACTCCTCTTCCTCCTCTTCCTCTTCCTCCTCCTCCTCCTCTCTGCAAACCTCACTCCCATCTAGCACTGATAGTGTTCCCTAGTTGTGTTAAGAAACATCTGCAAGGAAACAACCAAGCCCAGAGAACACCAAGGACCTCCCACTCCTCCTCTTCCTCCTCCCACTCCTCTCTGCAAACCCCACTCCCATCTAGCATTGATGATATTACCCAGCTGGGTTAAGAAACGTCTACAAGAAAACAACCAAGCTCAGAGAACACCGAGTACCTCACATTTCAAAACTGAGCTACAAATATTCTCTTCTGCTTCACTTGTTTTGCCAATGCAGGTAGTCCTCATCTAGCGACTGCCTTAGTTAGTCACCATTCACAGTTATAACAGTGGTGAAAAATAACTTTGAGACCAGTCGACCTAACTAGCTCTGTGTCTACAAGTTTTGCCTTTCAGTTAAGGATTTTCCTGATAACCCCTTCAGATTGTCTGCATTTCAGGATGGCTCTGTGGGAGCAAAATGGCTAACTTTCCCTACAGAGATTCAGAAATAAAAATTATCTCAAAAATAAAGTTCCCGTAGAAGGCCGGCTCTGTATAAACTGATCGGACTTCCTTTTCCCATTTTGACTCCCCCCCCCCCCGCTCCTTTTCTTAGAGCAGAAACCTTTGCTACTGGCATCGCCTGAGGCTGCCCTTGTAGACAATGTGTAAAAAAAACAAAAAGAAAATTGTCAAAGAAGGACGAGAAGGAAAGCCACGCAGTTTGCAAGATAAAAATGCAACCAAGGCAAAAATAATAATAATAATAATTGGGAAGGAATTCTTCAGACTTCAGCATGCTGCTTCGAAGCGTCAATCTTCTTATTTTAAGGTACTTGAGAAGCTGAAATAAAAATTTCTGGTGAGGAAAACGGAAATACTACCGCTACAATCATTGGGCTATGCAGATAGTCCTCAACTTGCAAAAGTTTGTTTAGAATAGAATAGAATAGAATAGAATAGAATAGAATAGAATAGAATAGAATAGAATAGAATAGAATAGAATAGAAATGAGAATTAGGAATAGAGAATAGAACAGAACAGAACAGAACAGAATAGAATAGAATACCTTTATTGTCATTGCATTCCACGAATACAATGAAATTTGAAAGCTACTCCAGCACAGTGCCCCAAACACCATATCACAATCACACTACAGTTTTAATAATAATAATAATAATAATAATAATAATAATAATAATAATAATAATAATAATAATAATAATAATAATAATAATAATAATAATAATAATAATAGATCACAAATGCACTGTTTGATTCAAGACAATTACTGCCTTGGAAAAGAAACTGTTTATCAATCTATTGGTCCTCATTTTAAGACACCTACAACGCCTCCCTGATGGTAAGAGCTCGAAATATAAATGTCCAGGATGAGAACGGTCTGTGGAGATTTTTAGTGCTCTAGAGAGGAGTTTGGTCTTCGCAATCTCTTCCAAAGAAGAAAGAGAGCAACCGATGATTTTTTTGTGCTGTGTTTAGAACTCTCTGGAGCATCTTCTTATCCACTACAGAGCATCTAGCATACTACACTGTTACACAGTATGCCAAAATGCTCTCGATGGTAGAATGGTAAAAAGTAACTAGCAACTTCTCACCCAGACCACTCTTTTTCAGCAGCCTCAGAAAGTGCAGGCACTGTTGGGCCTTCTTTGCAGTGGCCATAGTGTGGACCGACCAAGTAAGGTTGTCAGAAATATAAGTTCCTAGAAATTTAAAACTATGAACTCTTTCCACACAGTCTCCATTGATATATAGTAGGAGAGGCTCTGCTTTGCATCTTCTGAAGTCTGTAATCAATTCTTTGGTCCTTTTTATGTTTAGTGACTGTTCAAGGTTACAATGGCACTGAAAAATGTGACTGATGACCATTTTTCACAGTTACGACCTTTGCGGCATCCCCCAATGGTCATGTGATCAAAATTCAGATGCTTGGCAACCGGCTCATATTTATGATGGTTTTTCTGCATTCCGGGATCACATAATCCCATTTTGTGACATTCTGATAAGTGAAGTCAATGGGGAAGCCAGATTCACTTAACAACCAGGTGACTCACTTAACAACTGCAGTGAATCACTCAACAACTTGGGCAAGGAAGTTCATAAAATGGGGCAAAACTCCCTTAACGTATGTGTCAATTCACAACAGAAATTTTGGGCTCAGTTGCGGTCATAAGCCGATGACTGCCTGTATATGTTTACATTAGTTTATTTATTTAAGGAAATGTATATGGCCACTCAACTCATTCTCAGGGACTCCACGCAGCTTACAAAGATAAAAACACAAATATAAAAACAAAACAAAAAGGCTGTCAGAGCAATTGCAGCGTGACTACTATTGTGAGACAACCAGGAGCAAAACACAGCACACAGAGGTGTTGACTATTTAACAGTGGTTTATATACAAGACATATACAGAAATATATGTGGTAGGCAAATACCTGACAAGTAATCAATCTTCTTAACTCTACACAGAGAACTCTGCAATGGAGACAGGACACAAGGAAAAAGAAATATGCCCTCCAATGACTGCCTTATATAAACACCTCTTAAAGTGGTAAAACTTCTGTGGACCCATACATAGTCTTAAAACAGCAATACCTTTGGTGATTCATCCTTATTGCATCAGCCTTACATTGCATCAGCCTTACAGCAGCTGGTTAGTTTTTAAATCTCAACACCTTAACAAAGGCAATAATTCCTTACCCTTCCTGGTGACAACAGTCAAATGAGCCATTTGATGGGCTCCATCCCACTCTGGGGTCCCCAGGCTAGTTGGTAAAACCAAAGTCTTCAAGGTTTTGTGACAATGTGTCAAAGTGGAGGCCAATATTATCTCGGTGAAGATAAGATAACATCCTCTGAATGGACATGTAGAAAGTTAGCACCCACCTCTCTCCTAGAAGAATGAAATATTTTGAGGAAATATTTGAAAAGGCAGAATATTATATTTCCCAGAATGAGAAATGGAGAAACATGGTTTTTTTTAGGCAGGAAACAGACTCACTCTTAATAGCCTCCATCTTTGCTAATAGCCCTCAGCAGATGTCAGCACTTAAGAGATAAAGAGATAGCTACCTCTATTCATAAGCAAATTCCTTACAGCAAGGTCTGAACAAAGGCAGGATTAGCCCTTAGCCACAATAGTAATTCCCCAACAAGCCCCTTCATTGCATCAGCCAAACTTCAACCAAACATACCTCAGACAAACTCATAGGATTTGTACATGCCACAATGGGAGTCTGACAACGACCAATAGAAGACATGTTCTTGAACAGGAACAGGAAGCTCAAGCGCAAAGCCCAAGAGAAGATATAAAAACCCCTCATTCTCAACTCCACGTGGTCCGCTGCCCAGAATCACATGTGCTTGGTGGTTCTGCTTCTTCAATAAATGGACTCTCTTTCCAAACAGCCTCCAAGACTCCATTTTGACTCCAGTGCCTTTCTCCCCACTTGGAACTGAACCAGATGGATATTTCTTCCAACAGACATATGCCCCAAAGTCTACCAACTCAAATCTAGAAAGAGCTTCATGGCAAGGACTAACATTCTTGAGGGCACACAAGGACAAAATTGCCGGTAGGAGAAAACACCTTTTCGTCAACAGCTTATTTCTACCGGTTTTAACTTTTTTGAGTTCTAAAAGTATCCAAATATCTAAGGTACTGGCATAAAGAGGAGAAGGCCTATTGTCCAATGCACATGAAGACAAAACAAAAAGCAATGGATGGAAACTAATCAAGTACAGAAGCAACCTAGAACGAAGGAGAAATTTCCTGACAGAACAATTAATCAGCAGAACGACTTGCCTTCAGAAATTGTGAGTGCTCCGTCACTTTTTACAATCACATTTTAAGAGAATGGACAGCCATTTGTCTGGAATGGTGTAAGGTCTCTTGATTGAGCATGGGGTTAGACTAGAAGACCTCCAAGTTCCCCTCCAACTCTTTGATTCTATTTCTGCTCTGTTGGGCCAACCGTATCTTTATTCTGGCTTCTTGAATGACTATGGAGAGGTAAGTGAAGCACGGATGAGGAAAAACACACAAAGGAAACTATGAATATTCATTTCCCAGCTTTGTGTATGGTATCTCTGTAAATTATAAATGCCTGGCAGCAAATCTTCAGGATCTTTCTCTGTATCATATTAAATCAACAGGAAGATTTACGTTCAGATTCCACCCATGAAGGAGGATTAGATAGATGAGATTAAAACCTAAGGTCATTAGCATAGTTTCAACTAAATTGCTAGAGAAACAGAAGGGTCATAAGGATATTTCTTGTAAAGTAAATGCAGTATCTATGGGCACTAAAACTTATAAGTCGAGGTTCCAAATAAGACTGAAAGGATTTATGTACAAAAATCCTCACAACCAACCTCCATGTCAATTAGCAAACAATATCATAAGCTTCCTAACAGACAGGAAGCAGCAGGTGAAGCTAGGCAGAATCACATCTGATACCTGTACAATTAGCACAGCCCCGCCCCCCAAGGCTGTATGCTTTCTCCACTTCTCTTCTCCCTATATACCAATGACTGCATCACAAACAGATCCATCTGTTAAAATACTGAAATTTGCAGATGATACAACAGTGATTGGTCTCATTTGAGGTAACGACAAATCCGCATACAGACAGGAGGTTGTACAACTTGCTTTGTGGTGTAATTGGAACAATCTGGAACTGAACACACTCAAAAACCGTGGAAATGGTGGTAGACTTTAGGAGAAACCCTCCCATTCTACCACCTCTTACAATACTAGACAACACAGTATCAACAGTAGAGACCTTCAAATTTCTAGGTTCTAATCTATCACAAGACCTAAAATGGACACCTAACATCAAAAACGTCATAAAAAAAGCACAACAAAGAATGTTCTTTCTGCACCAACTCTGGAAGCTCAAACTGCCCAAGGAGCTGCTGATCCAGTTCTACAGAGGAATTATTTAGTCTGTCATCTGCACCTCTATAACTGTCTGGTTTGGTTCTTCAACCCAACAGGACAGACACAGACTCCAGAGGACTGCAGAAAAAACAATTGCTACCAACCTGACTTTCATCGAGGATCTGTATACTGCAGGAGTCAAAAATAGGGCTGTGAAAATATCTACAGACCTCTCACATCCCAGACATAAACTGTTTCAACTCCTACCCTCAAAACGATGCTATAGAGCACTGCACGTCAGAACAACTAGACACACGGACAGTTTGTTCCCGAATGCCATGACTCTGCTAAACAAATAATTCCCTCAACACTGTCCAACTTTTTACTAAGTCTGCATTACTATTGCTATTAATCTTCTCATCACTCCTTATCAACAATCTCCTCCCACTTGTGACTGTATGACTGTAACTTTGTTGCTTGCATCCTTACGATTTATATGTTACCACAGATAACAACAATGACCTAATACATATCGATTTCACAGAAGACAATGTTGAAAAATCACTACGCAATCTAAAACCATCCCTATCTATTGGACCAGATGGAATATGTGCCTACTTCTTAAGAAAGCTATCCACTGCCATAGCCAAACCTCTAAGCATAATCTTTGAAAAATCTTTCAGGACCAGCTCCTTGCCTAACCTATGGTCACAAGCCACAGTCATCCCCATCTTCAAAAAGGAGACCCAAGCCTAGTTGAAAATTACAGACCAATCTCCTTATGCTGCGTCACCTGCAAAGTCATGGAATCAATTATTAACCAATCCATCATCCTCCACTTAGAGACAAACAACCTACTCTCCAATAAACAATTTGGTTTCAGAAAAAAACTATCCTGTAATCTGCAACTCTTACACTGCAAAAACATATGGATGACACAACTCGACCAGGGCAAAGCAATAGACGCAATCTACATAGACTTCTGTAAAGCCTTTGATTCAGTGGTACACGACAAACTACTCCTAAAAATAAAATCCTATGGTATATCTGGACAACTGAATAACTGGATAGAAGCATTCCTATCAAACAGACAACAAATGGTCAAAATCGGAGAATCCTATCAAATCGAGTACCTGTCAATAGTGGTGTCCCTCAGGGCAATGTTCTAGGACCAACTCTCTTCATACTCTACATAAACGACCTCTGTGATCATATTAAGAGCAATTGCGTTCTCTTCGCTGATGATGTAAAGCTGTTCAATACTACAGACAATACTGCTACCCTACAAAAAGATCTTGACTATGTATCCGAATGGTCAAACAAATGGCAACTTCAAATCTCAACAAATAAATGCTCTGTCTTACATATTGGCAAAAAAATCAGAAAATAAAATACAAGCTGAATAGTCAAGATCTTGTTGATGACCCAAGCTCTGTAAAGGACCTTGGAATACTCACCTCTAATGATCTGAGTGCTAGAGCCCACTGCAACTACATAGCCAAAAAGGCATTAAGAGTTGTTAACCTAATCCTACGTAGCTTTTTCTCTGGCAATATCACACTACTAACCAGAGCATACAAAACATTTGCTAGACCAATACTCGAATACAGTTCATCAGTCTGGAACCCTCATTACGTATCTGATATTAGCACAATTGAGAAAGTCCAGAAATATTTCACAAGGAGAGTTCTCCACTCTTCTACTCGTTGTAGAATACCTTATGCCACCAGACTTGAAATTCTAGAACTAGAAAACCTTGAATTACGCCGTCTTCGGTCTGACTTAAGCATGGTATATAAAATCATACATTGCAATGTCCTACCTGTCAATGAATACTTCAGCTTCAACCATAACAACACAAGAGCACACAATAGATACAAACTCAAAGTAAACCGCACCAAACTTGATTGCAGGAAATACGACTTCAGCAATAGAGTAGTCAATGTCTGGAATACTCTACCCGACTCTGTAGTCTCTTCCCCAAACCCCAAAAACTTTAACCTTAGACTGTCTACCATTGACCTCACCCCTTTCCTAAGAGGTCTGTAGGGGCGTGCATAAGCGCAACATCGTGCCTACCGTCCCTGTCCTATTGTTTCTCTTATTCTTTTATTTTTCTTATATGTACCCATCTCATGTATTCACAACTATGTATACACTTATACTTATTATCTTGTAAACAATTGACAAATCAAATAAATAAATAAATAAATAAATAAATAAATAAATAAATAAATAAATAAATAAATAAATATTGACTGTTTCCTAGTATGATTTGATTGTTTATTGTACCCTATGACTATTATTAAATGTTGTATCTGATGATTGTATTCCATTCTATTCTATTCTATTCTATCAATGCAGAGCAGAATCATTCCACACAATCATTTCAAAAAATGGAGGAATCCCTTCTAGCACTGATGATGTTACCAAGTCTGCAATAAAACAACCAAACCCACAGAGCACCAAGGACCCTTCCTTTCAGCCCTGAGCTACAATTATTTTCTTTTATTAATATCAGGATCCTCCCTTGGATGAGTTCAGGCAGAAACAAAACCACTGTCTGGCAAGAAAGCTGTATCTCTCTGTTGAAGCAAGCAGGATATGTGCTCTGTAGCCTCCAGCATCCTTTCCAAATCTAGATTCTTATAAAATATAATGTATTCTCTGACTGTCATGAAGTCAAGAGCTGAGAAAAATGCAATTTTTCGTTGGTTTGTTTTTGTTGGTGTCTTTTTAAGACAGATTGCAGGGTTAGAAGCAGGTTGAGATTGTGATTTAGCAGCCCTTTGTTAATGGGTTTCATCCCTGCAGATTAATGACTCCATCCAGACAATCATGTGTGGGTGGATAAGGGGGGGGGAGGAGTGATCATTAATTATTGGGCAAAATAAGGTGGCTATTCATTATTGGGAGAAACAAGGTTGCCAACTGGCTCAGAAAAATATCAAGAAAAATGAACGGCCTTCCCTTCCACCTCCTGTGCCAGTTTGACACGCCAAAATCATGCTTGCTTTGGTGTGTCAAGATAAGCTGGTACCCACACTACACACTGCAGGACAAATGAGGGATTAAGTTGAAGAGAGGAACTCTGTTAGCCATCAGATGAAGCTAGATACAATCCTTGGTTGTATAAACAGAGGCACAGAATTAAAATCACGTGAAGTACTGCTTGATAAATCCTTAGTAAGGCCACGCCTGGAATACTGCCGCCTGTTTTGGTCACCACATTACAAAAAAAGATGTTGAGACTTTGGAAAAAGTGCAGAGAAGAGCATCTAGGATGATTAAAGGCCTGCAGACTAAAACATATGAAAAGTTGCAGGGTTTGGCTAGTCTAGAGAGAGAGAAAAGGGTTAGAGGAGACATGATAGAAGTATTCCAGTATTTGAGGGGCTGCCACAAAGAAGAGAGGGTCAATTTATTTTCCAAAACACAAGAAGGCAAGAGAATAAACAATGGATGGAAACTCATCAAGGAGAGAAGCAACTTGGAACTAAGGAGAAACTTCCAAACAGGGAGGACAATTAACCAGTGGAACAGTTTGCCTTCGATTGTTGTGGGTGCTTCATCACTGGAGGTTTTTAAGAAAAAAAAATGGCCAGCCATTTGTCTGAAATAATATAGGGTCTCCTGCTTGAGCAGATGGGGCTGGATCAGAAGACCTCTAAGGTTCCTTCTCTGCCATTTTTGAGAAGCAACAGACCTCTAGGTTCAAAACTCAAGAGTTTGCTCTGCATACTGGTGCTCTACAATTTAAGAGGTTGTGTTCCGTTGATGTTTTGCATGTTCTTGGTATTAAAAACTGCAAAATGCGCAGCTGACTGAGTTCAATATGGCCACCGTGATTAATGCCTCTTTAAATATGATCAGGTGGAAAATGCTTGCTTAGCCTGATAGCTCATTAAAAGGAATCAGGTGTGAGCATCTCAACACCTTGGGGTGTGAGGGGGGAAGCCTCCTGAAATTTGCAAGCACCATCTGGGATTCCTTAGGCTCTTCCAATATCAAATAGGAGCAGGTGTGCTTGGAAATGAGTTCATTTTAACTGAGGCAAGACTCCTGTTCTGATTGGTTCCTTGGCTTTCTTCCTGTATTTCCTTCTGGAAATAAAAAAAAAAAAAGGCAAGTCCCTCTGTGTTGGGTGTTCTAATATGGGTTAGGTAGCTGGTACCAGGGAATGTGGAAATGTTACATTAAATCCATGTTTTTTTTAAATCCTGAGCCTCCTGGGGGAGTGTTTTTGCTCCCAGAAGGCTTCCCTGAGGCCCAGGAAGGCAAAATGGAGCACGCAGGTGGGAGGGGAGGCAGCACACACACCTTGCATACCCCATTTTGCCTCTTGAGCTTCAGGGGAGCCTCCTGGGTGAAGCAGTAAGACAGCTAGGGGGATCCTGGCACAGCTGATTGTCAGAACAGCTGATCATCGGGAGGGAAAAAAAGAAATACCTTAAGGACTGACTGGGCGAGGAAGAGAGGCGTGGAGCCAGACAGGCGCATGAATTGCCAGTTCTCCAAACTGCACAAAATCATAACAACCGGTTCTATATAACCAGTCCAAACCGGTAGAATCTCAGCCCTGGTGTGGTCCCCAAGTTTTGTTTTCACTTATAGAGGGTTTCAGGAGGCTGTCGTGGCCAAAAATGGGGCTGGGGGTGTGTGTTTTCACTAGCAGAAGGCTATCAAAACAAACTAAAAACAAAAGGAGAAATGTTTCCCCTTTTGCATTTGAGCCTCCGAGAAGGGACAGGAAAGGAGGAAGGGAAAGAGGAAAGACAAAGAGAAAGAAGGGAAGATGGGATGAGAGCAAGGAAGAAAAAGTAAGGAAAGAGGGGAAGGAAGAAGAAAGGACAATGAAGAGAGAAGGGAAAAGAAGGGAAGGAAGGAAGGAAGGAAGGAAGGAAGGAAGGAAGGAAGGAAGGAAGGAAGGAAGGAAGGAAGGAAGGAAGGAAGGAAGGAAGGAAAAAAGGAAGGAAGATTGTAATGAGAGTGAGGTAGGGTCTGAGGCAGTGGTGAGATTCAATTTTTTTTACTACCGGTTCTGTGGGCGTGGCTTGGGCATGGCAGGGGAAGGATACTCTAAAATCTCCAGTCAGAAGTGGTATTTGCCGGTTCTCCGAACTACTCAAAATTTCCGCTACCAGTTCTCCAGAACTGGTCAGAACCTGCTGAATATCACCTCTGGTGTGAGGAAAGTCCTGCCTTAGCACTTGACCACCACTGGTGGCCCCCGACACGAGTGACATCAACCTACCCTGGTCATGCCCACCCCGGCCACACCTACTCCAGCCTCCTGAGGTCAAACACAACCCTCAATGAAATCATGTTTTAACACCCTTGGCCTAGGTCAAGAGTCTCCAAACTTGGTAACTTTAAAAGTTGTGGACTTCAACTTCTAGAATTCCCCAGCCAGCACAAGAAATCCCCAGATGACTGAGGAATTCTGGGAGTTGAAGTCTACAAGTCTTAAAGTTGCCAAGTCTTGGAGACCCCAGATTAGGTGGTTGCTAAGTGTCAATGCTGATTTGGTGGCAGATGACCAGTGAATTCTTTCTGTCGTGTGTTTGCTATTAAACACAACAATCGCATCCACCACCTTCCTACCATATACTGTATTTCCTGACATACACAACGTATTATTCTATGCTACTTTCCCTTGAATATGGATATATTATCAAAGCCGCGTTGGAATTGTGATTTACTGAATATATCACAACTGACTGGACTAGCATAAATTATTGAAACATCAACCATGAATTATAAACTACAATGACTGTGATATTTTATTTGTTTGTTTCTGAAACATTGAAGCAACTCTACTCCAGAAGGGCTCTGTGGGGCTTACCTCAAATCAAAACAATACAAAAAGGCAATTATTAAAAGTAATAAAATCCCATGCATCCAGACACACATACCCCCTCTTACAAAAACTGCAACATTTCCCAAATAGGACTGTACAATTGTTGTACCTTACCGTGTAGAAAAGCAAATGGACAAAGCCATTGGAGATAGAAGCTATAGGTAGTCCTTGACATACGACCACAATTGAATCAAAATTTCCATTGCTAAGCAAGTTAATTGTTAAGTGAGTTTTTCCTCATTTTATGACTTTTTTTGCCACAGTGAAGCAAATCACTGCAGTTAAGTGAATTACGCAGTCATTAAGCGAATCTGGCCTCCTCCATTGACTTTGCTTGTTGGAAATCAGCTGGAAAGATTAGAACTACCACAAACACAGACTTCAGAGGATAATTAGGACTGCAGAAAAAACAATTGCTACCAACCTGCCTTCCATCGAGGACCTGTATACTGCACAAGTCAAAAAGGGGGCTGTGAAAATATTTACAGACCCCTCACATCCAGGACATAAACTGTTTCAACTCCATCACTCAAAACAACGCTATAGAGCATTGCACTCCAGAACAACTAGACACAGGGACAGTTTTTCCCCGAACGCCATCATTCTGCTAAACAAATAATTCCCTCAACACTGTCCAACTATTTACTATGTCTGCACTACTATTACTATTAATCTTCTTATCACTCCTTATCCCCCATCCCCTCCCACTTGTGACTGTATGACTGTAACTTTGTCGCTTGTATACTTTCTATTTATATTGACTGTTTCCTAGTATGATTTGATTGCTTATTGTATCCTATGACTATTATTAAATGTTGTATCTGATGATTCTTGACTCTTGATGGATGTATCTTTTCCTTTATGTACACTGAGAGCATTTGCACCAAGACAAATTCCTTGTGTGTCCAATCACACTTGGCCAATTAAAGAATTCTATTCTATTCTATTCTATTCTATTCTATTCTATTCTATTCTATTCTATTCTATTCTATTCTATTCTATTCTATTCTATTCTAGTGATCTTGTGATCCCAGGACAGAGCAATGATCATAAATGCATGCCAGTCCCTGAATTTTGATCACGTGACTATGGGGATGCTCCAATGGTCATAAGGGTGGGAAATGATCGCAAGTCACTTTTTTGCAGTGCCATTGTAACTTTGAACAGCCACTAAATGAATAGTAAATTGAGGACTACTTGTCTTAATCCCTGAAGGGCTTCACAGGTGAGAACCAGGTGAGAACAAGTTCCTAGAATTATACTCAGAAGCCCATAGTAATCAGTGACTCTCACAAAGTGTCAGCCAGATCTCCAGCGTGGTTTTCTGAAGCTTGCTTGCTCTCGGCTGCCATAGAAATGGGGAGGGGGACATGGGCATTTGGGTTGGGGAAGAGAGCTGGTGTGTAGTAGTCCCATGACAACTGGAAGGGAGGTTTGCACTCATGAGTGCTGCTGAGTAGAGGCGTTTATACTCTGTCAAGGCCAACCATCCAGAGACTCCAGATGGAAGAAATACCTGTAGAGGAGTTTTCCCATAACATCATACTGGGTGTTGATTGGAATCTCAATGCTGGACCCTGGGAGGCGGGGGTTTGTAGTGACAATGTGTAACATATTGATTCAGATTTTGTCTTGCTTTTTCTTGCTATCATTTCAAACTTAGTAAAAGTACCTCTTCTCTAATCCAATGGACTTGGGGTTTTTTCTTTCTTGAGTTTTGAATGGAGGCAGGCCCGACACAAAGTGTAGCACACCCAGCTTTTCACCCTGGACAATTGCAGCATCTGAGTAGTGTTCCATGTAGAGTGCACGACCACAGTCCCTTCGTGAGGTGACTAGGAGCCCTTTCAAGGATGATGTTATTTAGTTGGGTTATGAAATATCTGGCAAGCAAGCAACTTGTTAGGAATATGAGTCACCTAACAGCTATTTGGGTTAGAAATATATAAACCAGGATAAACATTTTAAAACTGTAACTTTAAGAAAATGCAAAACTGTAATTAGGTGTGGTTTCTCAAACGGCCATAAAATGAAGCCAGAAACCTGGTTTGTTTTAGTCTGAGTCTCAGAAGAGAGTGTAAGTGTATCTCTGTTTCCTTCTGTTGGAAAGTGTTGCCGTTCCTCCATTTCTTCTAATTGACTGATATTACTGGATTTAATGTAAGTCTGATACTGAACTGTTTTTGACACTGGAATTTGATATTTGGATTATCCCTGGATGAAAACTGACTGATTTTACCTGTGAATGACTTCTGGATTGCTTATTTTGGACTTTGCTTAAACCTTTCTGGAAGTACAAACCTACATTTACTGTACAGTGTATCTGTGTGCTCTGTGTGTATTATTCCAACACTACTCTCTATACGTCTCCCTGTATGCGCTCATTCTCCTAACGGGGAATTATCTCAACACAACTATACTCAGAAACATCAAGAAATCTACAGCGGGGGCCTCCAACTTGTGGGCCACAGCGTTCTACAGGGCTGTGGGCTATTTGCAACCAGTCTACATTCCAATGAACTGCTGCACATGTGCACTCGCAGCCTGACTCGTGCGAGCAGCACGTGTGCATGTCCACTGCTCACACAAATGAAGCTGTGTGTGTGTGTGTCCCTCACACAAAGCCATCCCCTCCTCCTGCCTCCCCCTATGCTGGGCTGTCAACCCAGAAAGGTTGGAGAATGCTGCTCTACAGTTTAACGCTGATATCATGGCCCCATCGGAGCCTGAGGAGGAGGAGGAGGAGACAGAGCTAGGGCTAATGAATGACCAGAGGAGCAGGATGAAGCAGTCACCCAGGTCCCTCAGGCCTGGAAAGGGTCACCTGCCAGGGAGAGGGGGTGCAGGAGGAGCAGCTGAGGGGTGGGGGGACAGGGCAAGCAGTGGAGCAGAGGAGTGATGGAGCTCTGGCAATGAGCAATGACCTCCACCCCTGATTCCCAAGCATGAAGAATGGAGAGGAAGGGAGATCAGCACAGGGCAACCCGACGACTCAGGAGGAGGAACAAGCCTTGAATCCGTGGAGCCTCGTGTGCAGTTGTTGATGTCTGGATTTTTGCTGTTCTTTGTCTTGTGTGCCTTGCCCAGTTTGCCCGCCTGGCTGGACTTCTTGCCTTGGTTGCTGCCTTCCTAACTTTGCTAGCTGGAGTTCTTGCCTTGTTTGTTGCCTCGCTAACTTTCTTTGCTGGACCACTTGCAAGCAGAGGCTGTCAGAGGTGCGTCTGAGAGCTTTCCTCCAGGACTTGCAGTAAACATGGGGATATTTGGGGGGGAAAGTTGGAGCAATAAAGGGGAGTTAGAATTGTTCTCTGGCTGTGTTGCTTCCATGCCTCGCCCCGGGGCCATTACACCTGAGCTACAGGTACCCTCTCCTTCTGACACATGAGAGATTCTCTGAAGGTTCTTCTCAACCTAAGAAGAAATTCAACTGATACAACAGATATGACTAGGTAAAGGACATCTTAGTTCTCCAGCCCACCTTAGAGATTCATTTCCAGTAACTGCTTCTAGATTAAGAAAGGTCCTTTTTTCCCCCCCCCTCCATGTCATTCGGAACATGTGTGCTTTCGTTCCCATTTTATTGAGATTTTGCGAACTATTTTCCCATAGAAAATGTATTTGTTTTTATTCTGCTGTGAAACGATGCACGGTGTTTTCAGAGCAGACGTGTCTCCGGCCTATGTATTTTCAACACCAAAGGAGGGGAAAACATCTCGCACAAGATGAAGAATAGCTGAGTTTTGATATTTATTGGGCTGCATAAATAAATAGCGGTTTGAACTAAAATTAAAAACCAAATCTAACAAAAAAACCTTATTCACACTACTGGATTTTAGGTGTGAGACATCTTAATTATGTGGAATGGAATGGGAATGGGAATAGAATTCTTTATTAGCCATGTGTGATTGGACACAGAAGGAAGAATAGAATGGAACAGAACAGAACAGAATAGATTAAATATTTTAGGATATATCAAAAAGGCAGAATATTTCCTCTAAAAGAGAAGTAGAAACTCAGAGAGGCAGAAACTCATCCCCTCCCCCTTTGTTAATGGGCCATTAAGGCCTGGGCCAGTCTATTCTACATAACAAAGATCTACCTCCTTCAGGAGAATTCTTTATTGGCCATAATAAAGAATTCTTTATTGGCCATAATAAAGATCTACCCCCTCCAGGTAGAGCTATAATAGGAATTGCCCAAAGCTCTTTCATTACATCATCATCCAGCAAGGCTCAACCAAGCCTGGGATTCAGGACAGTCTACAGAGGTGCCCCATGCATGGCCCCATGTGAGTTTGACAACCAATCAGAATACAAGCTCCAATTCAAACCCCAACAGAGGGTATAAAACCCCGGGACTCTCAGCATCTCAGCCCTTCCTTCTTTAGAGCTCCAAGCCACATGGTCCTGTCCACCATTAAACCATCTTTCCCAAACAGCCTCCATGTTTCCAGTGTCTTTTTCCCCCACTTGGAACTGAACCCAGAAGGATAATTCTTCCAACAGTGGACAGGATCGCATGCCTTGGAGCTCTCGGGAGAAGAAAAGGGGAAAGATGCTGAGAGTCCCTGGGTTTTATGCCCTCTCTGGCTTTGAATTTCCTGGGGCACAGGAAGACTATCCTGATTGGTTGCTGTCAGAGGTCATAGCTAGCTTGTAGGTTGTCCGTGTGCTAAGTTTGGTTGAAACTTGGTGGGTGATGCAATGAAGGGCAATTCAATGGCTCTGCCTGAAGGAGGTAGATCTTTGTTATGTAGAATAGACTGGCCCAGGCCTTAATGGCCCATTAACAAAGGGGGAGGGGATGAGTTTCTGCCTCTCTGAGTTTCTACTTCTCTTTTAGAGGAAATATTCTGCCTTTTTGATATATCCTAAAATATTTCATTTTCCTAGGAGCGGGATAAGTTAAAACTTCCAACATCTGGCCATTTGTTTTGCCAAGAGTATACTGAGGCTTAAATAGTTACAATAGGTAATGTAAGCTAAATCTGAGGATTTCCCGTGCAAATAACACAAAGGAATGTTCCCTCTTTGCTTCTTCTCCTGTCCAGAGAGAAGCAACCTGGAATTAAGGAGAAACTTCCTAACAGTGAGGACAATTAACCAGTGGAACAGCTTGCCACAAGAAGCTGTAGGGGCTTTATCAGTGGAGGTTTTAAAGAAGAGACTGGACAGTCACTTGTGTGAAATGGTATAGGATCTCCTGCTTGAGCAGGGGGCTGGACTAGAGGACCTCCAAGGTTCCTTCCAACTCTATTCTGATTCACTCCCCCTCCTGTCTCCCAGTTATTTGCAAATGTCCAATCAGGTGCCTGTATATTGTTTACGAAACAGGTGCTGGATTCCCAGGTGTGCATATCATTACTTGATCTTGGCTGGCTGGAGGCTTCTCACATGGTTCAGCTGGGCTTCCATCCTCCCCTTTTCTTACATTCCAATCTTCCTCTTTCCCCAAACATGCTAATGTCAGGCTGTCAACTCATGAAGCTTGGATAATGGAGATGCAGCCGTGACACCCTTGATGGCTTTTCTTTCTACTGCATGAGCCTCAGAAAAGGCACACTTGCTTTAAGATGGTGTTGATAAGTGCTACATCCACATCTCTATACTCATTTTGAAGCACGTTTCTCTCTCTGGATTTAAGGGATCCCACCACCCTGTTAGAATATCTACACTACTAGATAGGATTTTGACAGGTTCTGATGAAAAAGTGATTAAAAAAATATATAGTTATTTGTTGGAAATTAAATTAGAGGAAGAACAAGTCAAAGAAACAATGATTGTTTGGGGGAAGAACTTTTTGGATATGGGATTGATTTAGAGAAATGGCAAAAATTGTGGTCTCAAAATTATAAAATGACAATGTCAGTAGCTTATAAAGAAAATTTGTATAAGATGTTTTACAGGTGGCATTTTCCCCCACAAGAATAGCAAGAATGTTCAAGAACAAATCTGAAAAGTGCGGAAATGTCATCAGATCCCTGGCTCATATTACCATATGTGGTGGACTTGTGAGGAGGCCAGGAAATACTGGACTAGAATTCGCATATGGTTGGAAGAAATGACAAAAGAACATATAGATTTGAAACCAGAGATTTTTCTATTGGGAATCTTACCTGATACATTTAATAAAAACTTAAAGTATTTGATTGTAAATGTGTTAACAGCGGCTAGGATTGTATTTGCTAAAAATTGGAAGAGTGAGAAAATACCATTAGAGGAAGAAACTATTAAGAAAATACTGGAATGTGCTGAAATGAGTAGATTGACATTTGAAATTAGAGAACAAGAAGATAAACAATTTTATGAAGTTTGGGATCTTTTTATCAATGGTTAGATAAAACAATATAATAATTGAATATTTAGAAACCTAGGAAATAATGAATATATATATTTTTTTGGTTTTGATAATATTTTTAGAATATTTTATTAAGATAGATTTGGTATGATTTTACGATTTGTTATAAAATAAATTAACTAAATTATAGTTATCTCGCTAAGTATGAATTAGTAAAATTATAGTCAAATGGTTGTTTAATAAGGATATTAGGATATATAATTGTTGATTGATAATATGAGTTATTATGTAACATAATTATTATGATGACTATGAAATGGATGCACAAAAAGGAGTGGTAAACCAACCGATACACTGTCTGTAAATTTATGAAGAATGATGATGTTCTTATGTTATGTTTTATGTTTTATGTGTTTTTATTTGTTGTTAAAATCAATAAAACTTTTACAAAAAAAAAAAAGAATATCTACACTACTAAAACTCTCATCATGACCTTTAATTAGGTAAAATGGTGCATCATAAGGTAATAAGGTACTTGAAATGAGCTGATTTGCAGAATGCATCCAAAATCTGGGAACTTCTAAGGAAAAGGAGTTTGGAAAGTTGTGGCTGCTTCAGTGTTAGTGGTTACTGCCATACTGCTGCCTTGGTCATGTGATTTTCATTTTTAATATTCTGTGACGATTTCCCAGGCAGTCTAGCAATCCCTTGCTCTCTTGTCCCACCTACACACTTATAGAGATGGGAAGGGAAGGGTTGGGTTTATTTGAGTCATTCAGTCCTACTCAATGCAGAAATCCAAGTAGAGCAACAGGTGACAGCTGGCGTGCCCAGAGATATAGCTCTGTGTGCTACTTCTGTCATATTTGGCATAGGTTCATCATCACGGTTTTTTTCCATTTTTAAGGGGCATGCATAAGTGCACCATCGTGCCTACCATCCCTGTCCTATTGTCCCCATTTATTCGCACCTATTTCCTGTATTCTTTCTCATCTTTATACTTATTATATCTATTATCTTGTAAGTGATTGACAAATCAAATAAATAAATAGAAATAAGTAAGGATGGAAATCTCCACTGTCTAATTCACATTTTTATTGCTGTGCTCAAGAACAGGTGTGTGTGTGTGTGTGTGTGTGTGTGTGTGTGTGTGTGTGAGTGTGTGCATGCTGGGGGAGGGGTAGAACATTCTTAATGTTAGAGTCTTCATTATAAAAAGTGGCCAGGGCAAGGACACAAAATGGGAAAGGACAGAACAGGAACTATATTTGATTTATTTTTGCATCAAATGTAAAAATAATATATTAGAACAATCCAATACTGTCTAAAGGCTGCTATATTCTTCTTCCTAGCATTTTCTCACAGACAGGGTATATTTTTTTGCATCAACCAAAAATTGATCCATTAGTTGCAACAGGAATTGACTAACTGGCTTGTCCTCTGAGATTGATGAGGTAGGCTGAGAGAGAGGGAGTGGCTCAAAGTCATCCAGCTGGCTGTCACACCTGATGTGAGTCTAGAACTCTCTGTCTCCTGCTGATTGGCCCAAAGTCACCCCGATGGCTTTCATGCCTAAGGTGAGACTAGAACTCACAGACTCCTGGTGATTCACCTAAAGTCACCCAGCCAGCTTTCAAGCCTAAAGCAGAACTAGAACTCACTGTTTCCTGGTGATTGGCCCAAAGTCACACCGTTGGCTTTCATGTCTAAGGCAGAACTAGAACTCACAGTCTCCTGTTTTCTACCCTGGAAAAATTTGTTGCTATAGTGGCTGCTACAGATAAGTACAAATAGTTAATAATGTTCATTCACCGTAGAAATGATGGTAGACTTTAGAAGATACCCTCCCATACTACCACCTCTTACAATACTTCACAACACAGTATCAACAGTAGAGACCTTCAAATTTCTAGGTTCTACATGACCTAAAATGGACACCTAACATCAAAAACGTCATCAAAAAAGCACAACAAAGAATGTTCTTTCTGCGCCAACTCAGGAAGCTCAAAACTGCCCAAGGAGCTGCTGATCCAGTTCTACAGAGGAATCATTCAGTCTGTCATCTGCACCTCTATAACTGTCTGGTTTGGTTCTGCAACCCAACAGGACAGACACAGACTTCAGAGAGTAATTAGGACTGCAGAAAAAACAATTACTACTCACCTGCCTTCAATCGAGGACCTGTATACTGCACTAGTCAAAAAGAGGGTTGTGAAAAAATTTACAGACCCCTTGCATCCCAGACATAAACTGTTTCAACTCCTTCCCCTCAAAACAATGCTATAGAGCACTGCACACCAGAACACCTAGACACAAGGATCATTTTTTTCCTGAACGCCATCATTCTGCTAAACAAATAATTCCCTCAACACTGTTCAACTATTTACAAAGTCTGCATTACTATTGCTATTAATCTTCTCATCACTCCAATCACTCATCCCCTCCCACTTGTAACTGTATGTAACTTTGTCGCTTGTATCCTTATGATTTATATTGACTGTTTCCTGGTATGATTTGATTGCTTATTGTACCCTATGACTATTATTAAGTGTTGAACCTTATGATTCTTGACTTTTGACGAATGTATCTTTTATTTTATGTATACTGAGAGCATTTACAACAAGACAAATTCCTTGTGTGTCCAATCACACTTGGCCAATAAAGAATTATATTCTATTCTATTCTATTCTATTTTGGTCTTTTTTTAAAATAACTTTTAGAAGGAGCCTAGGGAAGCACCTAGGACTCAACACTTATGAATTAGGATCATCAACTTTCTATTTCTGATCAAACAAAACCTTTTGAGTAGTCTCAATATCGTAAGATGATCCCTCTGTAATAGGAAAGTTCCAAGTGGTCTGTGCAATGAATGATCAATGAGAAAGTCATCTTCCATAAATTTATCAATGCAATGTCCCCTGTGAAGACTTAGAACAAAGCAACATCTAAAGAAATAAGGTCCCAAGAGAGACATATAAAAGAGATTAAAAAGTCAATAAATGATGAAGTCTCAAAAAGTCTAAGAGATGATGGTTAGAGATAAAATAACTCTCAATACAGTGAATGTATTAGAAATTAAAAAGAAGTAGAAAATATAAATTGGAAAAACAATAGAACATATATAGATAGATAATATAATTTACTATAATCATAAGCAAATTAAGGTTAGAAGGTGGAAGTCAATGATGTGGTAATCTAACTGTATTATTATTAACAATGTGTAAAATATATTGAAACTTATAATTTTAGGAGATTGGAGATATAATCCCAGGACTGATTAAATTTGGTTAATGATTGGTCCTATTAATGTTTTAAACAATTGGGATATTGGATTTATGGTGGAATATTGAGTAATTTTTAAAATATTAAAATACTAGTGATTTAACAGGGGATAACAAACATACTTCATGAAGAAATGTTATTGAAGCTTATAAGTACAATGTGCAGGTTAAGGTCAGAAATTGGAAGACTAGGATTATGCAACAAATAGTAAAAATAGGAAACGCCCTATCAAACCCTGCACCAGTTATCAGCGGTGTGCCACAAGGGAGCGTTATAGGACCCAAACTCTTTACACTCTATTTAAATGACCTTTGTGATCACTTTATTAGCAACTGTGTCCTCTTCGCTGATGATGTTAAACTATTCAACACCACCGTCAATGCTACCGTCCTTCAAAAAGACGCTGATTATGTGTCTGAATCGTCTAACAATTGGCAACTCCAAATATCTACCAACAAATGCTCTGTCCTACACATTGGTAAAAAAAAAAATCTATATAACAAATACAATCTAGGCGGATATTATCTTGTTGATGACCCTCACTTTGTCAAGGACCTTGGAGTTCTCATATCGAATGATCTAAGCGCCAAAGCTCACTGCAACAGTATTGCCAAAAAGGCTTTAAGAGTCGTAAATTTAATTTTACGAAGCTTCTCCTCTGGTAATACTGTTTTGCTAACTAGGGCATTCAAAACCTTTGCTAGACCAATATTTGAATTCAGCTCTGCTGTCTGAAATCCGCACTGTATATCTGACATAAATACAATTGAGCGAGTCCAGAAGTATTTTATCAAAAGAGTGCTACATTCCTCTGTTCACAACCGAATACCGTACAGCACCAGACTTGAGATTCTTGGCTTAGACAACCTTGAATTACGTCGACTAAGATTAGACTTAAGCATAGTACATAAAATCATATGTTACAATATCTTACCAGTTAATGAATATTTCAGCTTTAACAACAACAACACTAGAGCCCACAACAGATATAAACTAAATGTAAACCACTCCAAATTCGATTGCAGGAAGTACGATTTCAGCAACAGAGTGATCAGTGTCTGGAACTCACTACCTGATTCTGTTGTCACCTGCTCAAACCCCCACTCCTTTACCCTCAAACTAACCTCTGTTGACCTCACCTCATTCCTAAGAGGTCTGTAAGGGGCGTGCATAAACGCACAATCCTGCCTACCATCCCTGTCCTATTGTCCCCAATTATTAGTTCCTATTTCTATTTCTATTTCCTATAAACTTATGTTTATTCTTGTTTCTGGTATATTGTAAGCTTTTGACAAATAAATAAAAATAAATAAATGTTCACCTAATTATATTATTATTGTTAGCATTGTGTACAAAATATATATTGAACCAGTCAATATACTGTCTCCAAAATATGTATGGATGTTAAAGGAAAATTACAACATTTTTTTTTAAAAAAATAACAAAGCAACGTCTATAGAAGATGTTGTGAAGAACATGACTGGCCTCATTTCCCAAGCTGTCAAATATCTGTGATGATCCTAAATACAAAATTAATCAAGCGGAGGAAAATACTTGTGCTGTGCAATTCTTTGGATAAGATTCCCAAAAGGATCTTTGGATTATGCTCAGGGAGAAACAGAACACTTTCCTGCAGCTCTTTAAAGTAGCCACATCTCTTTCTATCAAGTGCATAGAGCAGCTGCAGAATTTCAGGCAAAGACACGGCTGCTTTAAAGAGCTGTAAATAAAGAAAACCAACATAAAATGCTTTATTACTGGCATTTGGCACCCACAAGATTGGCCAAGATTTCTCCGAATGCAAACCCAAGATGCTGGAAATGCAGACAAAAAAATGGTACCTTCTATCATACATGGTGGTTATGCCCTGAAGCAAAAAAATATGGGAAGAAAATACAAACATGGTTACAGGAATTAATTGGAAGCCAAATAGATTTTGTCCTGGAATTATTTCTTTTAGGGATAATGAAAAGGAAATACAACAGAAAGATAAAGTATTTGGTGTTACATGTATTAACAGCAGCAAGGATAGCCTATGCTCAGTGTTGGAAGAAAGACTGAATACCATCCAAAGGTTTGGTGATTAAAAAAAATATGAGTGTGCGGAAATGGATAAATTGACCACTGAATTAAAAGGAAAATTAGACTCTGAATACTATGCAATATGGGAAAAATAGTACCATTGGATAGACAATAGAAAAAAGAAAAGAAAGTGTATACAATCAATGTAGAAAGTATAGAAATAGAATATATAGATTGTATTGGACATGATATGTAAATGTATAAAAAATGTCATAGTTCTGTTTATTGATTGAGATGTGTAAAAAGAAAAAAACAATAAAGTATTCCTAAAAATAATAATAATAAAGAGCTGTAAATTTTTTATGTCCCAAGACAGATCCCTTGGAGTCAAATCCAAACCAGCCAGTTCGCACCAGTTTGGGAGAACTGGTTGTTAACTTTCTGAGCAGTTTGGTGAACTGGTTGTTGGACAAAATCATTAGGACAGAGAACCAGTTGTTAAATTATTTGAATCCCACCATTGGGCACAGTAAACCTCTATCTTTCTCACACTGCTATTCCCACCCTTTCGTTAAATATTAATATTAAAAAATAATTAATATTTAAAAAATACTATCCCACCTTTTTTTTTAATTAAAGATTACATTTGCTGTATTTGTTTAGCTGTGTGTGCCTATGTGTGTTAAGTCCCCTAATGCTGCTTTTTTAAAAAAAAATCTGGATGTGGATGGTTACTCCTTTGTTTCTATTTGATTTAAGAGATGTGAAATCAACCTTGGGTGGGAGCAAGGCTTTTTCTTAAAAAAAGAAGAAAAACAAAACAAAACCCCAACCTCCAGGCTTTGCAATACCTGTCAAAATAGCGCCTCTCTTTTCTTCTTTAAAAGAGAAATACAGCTAGAGTTCTGTATTAAAATTGGTCTCTGGGGCCTAATTTGGTCTCAGCCTTTCATTTCATTCTGCTTTGGAGCTATTGACACGAGGGCTGTTCTTCTTCTTCTTCCCTGTATGTTTTTTTTTTATTCAAAAAAAAGTCAGATTGTGTCCTTGGGTACAGAAGGAAGGAATTTAAAGGGAAAGAGAAGCAATCAGAGATGGTATTCAGCAGGTTCTGACCAGTTCTGGAGAACCGGTAGTTAAAATTTTGAGTAGTTCGGAGAACCAGCAAATAGAATAGAATAGAATAGAATAGAATAGAATAGAATAGAATAGAATAGAATTCTTTATTGGCCAAGTGTGGTTGGACACAGAAGGAATTTGTCACACAAGGTATTTGGTGCAAATACTCTCAGTATACATAAAATAAAAGATACATTCATCAAGAGTCATAAGGTACAACACTTAATGACAGTCATAGGGTACAATAAGCAATCAAATCATACTAGGAAACAGTCAATATAAATTGTAAGGATACAATTGACAAAGTTACAGTCATATAGTCACAAGTGAGGGGATGGGGGATAAGGAGTGATGAGAAGATTAATAGTAATAGTAATTAAGTAGTTAAAATCTGTACAGATTCTCAGTCATCCAGCGCAAGGTTGTCCCAAAGTTGTTTTTTCAGAAGGCAAGTGGACTTTTTTGGTTTTTCTTTTGAAGATGTTTTGCTTCTTATCCAAGAAGCTTCTTCAGCTCTTCCATTCCCTACTATCCTGTCAGAGCTGAAGAAGCTTCTCAGATGAGGAGCAAAACGTCTTCAAAAGAAAAGAAAAAAACAAGAAACTCCAGTTGCCTCCTGAAAAAAAGCACCTTTGAGACATCTGTATCACTTCCTCTCATCAATGAGCATTAGCAGTTTTTAACAAACACTAGAGAGGCCAGAAGGGATTCAGTGTCTCAGTGGCTGAGACGCTGAGCTTGTTGATCAGAAAGGTGGGCAGTTCGGTGGTTCAAATCCCTAGCGCCGCATAACAGAGTGAGCTCCTGTTCCTTGTCCCAGCTTCTGCCAATGTAGCAGTTCAAAAGCATGTAAAAATGCAAGTAGAAAAATAGGGACCACTTTGGTGGGAAGGGAACAGCGTTCCGTGTGCCTTTGGCGTTCAGTCATGCCGGCCACATGACCACGGAGACGTCTTCGGACAGCGCTGGCTCTTCAGCTTTGTAATGGAGATGAGCACCGCTCCCTAGAGCTGGAAACGACTGGCACGTATGTGCGAGGGGAACCTTTACCTTTAGAGAGACCAGAGCAATTTCCTCTTATATAGTTTCTACTGATTCTCCATCAAATTTTCTCACAGCTCTAAACTCTAAGGTGCTTTTTACAAGAGGCAAGTAGACTTTCTGGTTTTTCTTTGAAGACGTTTTGCTTCTCATCCAAAAATGAGAAGTGAAACATCTTCAAAAGAAAAGAAAAAAAACAGAAAGTCACTACACTATAAAAAAGAAGTTGAGACTCTAGAAAAAGTACAGAGAAGAGCAACCAGGATGATTAGGAGACTGGAGGCTAAAACATACAATGAACGGTTGCAGGAACTGGGCTTGGCCAGTCTAGTAAAGAGAAGGACCAGGGGAGACATGATAGCAGTCTTCCAATATTTGAGGGGCTGCCACAGAGAGGAAGGGGTCAAGCTATTTTCTAAAACTCTCGAAGACCAGACAAGGAATAATGGATGGAAACTGAACAAGGAGAGATTCAACCTGGAAATAAGAAGGAATTTTCTGACAGTGAGAACAATAAAACAATGGAACAGAAGTTGCCTTCAGAAGTTGTGGGAGCATCATCACTTGAGACTTTCAAGAAGAGATTGGACTGCCATCTGTCAGAAATGATGTAGGGTCTCCTGCTTGGGCAGGGGGTTGGACTAGATGCCCTACAAGGTCCCTTCCAACTCTGATTATCTGTTATCTGTTAGAAAGTCCCGTTGCCTCTTGAAAAAAGCACTTTTGGGACAATTGTGACCTGGATGACTCGAGACATTTAGCTCTAAACTCCATAGTAGTCTTTGCACACCCACGGCTCCTGTGTCCAAATTCACCCAAATCAACGTAAGAACTTTTGTCAAGATCACCTAGGTTGAGAAAAAGTTATGCTGCAAGATTGTGTTCTTGGCTTTATTTTAGTTTTCCCTACGTATCTGTTTGTGGAGTCCTTGAAGGAGGATTGCTGAGAAATTGAAATGGACAGGATGCTTGTTCCTTCTGGCTTTAAAAAAAAAAGAGAGAGAGAGGAAGGATTGATTTAATGTGCTGTTTGTCTGTGAAATTTGCAGACGACATAAAACTGTATGGGATATAGATTATACCCCAGGAAGCAGAAATAAAGTTCAAAATTATCTTGGTAGGCATGAAGATAACAGAAAGAAATATCACAGAGAAAACAGCAAGGTTTTTCACGTAGAAAACAAAAATTAAACAAGGAACATCTGGCTTGGGGACTCTGCTCGTGCAAATGATCTTGGAACACAAGTTGATTGCAAACGGAATAGAAGCCTTTTTGGGAAGTTGCACAAAAGGCAGTTGCAGTTTGAAATTGCACCAACAGCGATATATATATAATTTCCAAACCTCACATTGTTACTCAATAATAAATTAAATTATTTTACTGTTTTATATTTTAACTAGCTGGGTTTTATAGTTGTTTTTTTTAAATGATTTTATATGTTTTCATCTTTGATTGGGAGCTGCCCGGAGTTGGCTGTAAGATGTGTGGCTATATAATTTTTTTTTTTTTAATGTACATTTTCTCCTGGTTTAATTTCCCTCTCCCCAACACTTCCAGTTCTATACAACAGCAATAGTCAACACTTTACAAAGGATGTGATATTCAGAGGAAACCATTTAAACAGTGTGCACCAACAGTTTACAGCAGTAGCCAAAAAAGCCAATGCAATCCTAGGCTGCATTAATAGAAGGACAGAATCAAGATCACGTGAAATTGTAGTCTTCTTCTTCTTCTTCTTCTTCTTCTTCTTCTTCTTCTTCTTCTTCTTCTTCTTCTTCTTCTTCTTCTTCTTCTTCTTCTTCTTCTTCTTCTTCTTCTTCTTCTTCTTCTTCTTCTTCTTCTTCTTCTTCTTCTTCTTCTTCTTCTTCTTCTCCTCCTCCTCCTCCTCCTCCTCCTCCTCCTCCTCCTCCTCCTCCTCCTCCTCCTCCCCTCCTTTTCCTCTCTTCTGCCCTCCGCCATCTCCTCCTCTCCTCCTCCTTCCTCCTTCCTCCTCTCCTTCCCTCTCCACCACTACTTCCTCCTCTTCCTCCCCTCCTCCTCCCCCTTCCCCCTTCCTCCTCTTCCTTCCTAGCATATTCCATATTCCCACAGGTGCTTTATAATGCCTTGTTAAAGCCACCCTTGGAATAATGCATCCAGTTCACCACAATGTAAAAGAGATGTTGAGACTCTGGAAATATTGCCAAGAAGGGCAACAACAATGATTAGGAGTCTGGAGGCTAAAACATACAAAGGATGGTTACAGAAATTGGGTGTGTCTAGTCTGAGGAAAAAAAGAACTAGAGGTGACATGATGGCACTGTTCCAATATTTGAGGGGCTGCCACAAAGATGAGGGGGTCACTTTATTTTCCAAAGCACCGAAAGGCAAGATGGCAAACAATGGATGGAAACTAACCAAGGAGAGAAGCAACCTAAAACTAAGAAGAATATTCCTAACAGTGATCCCCCCTCCAGGCAGAGTTGAAGAAGCTTCTTGGATGAGAAACGTCTTCAAAGAAAAACAAGGAAGACCAGTTGCCTCCTGAAAAAAGCACCATTGGTTGAAGGCAAGTAGAAATCATTTGCCGTGAGCAATTGCTGGTTTCTTAACTCTCTTTTCCATTATTGTTTCATGGGCTCATTAAACTGTTAAAAAGAAAAAGGAAAGAATTAGGTATGATGCTTGCTCAAGATGAGGCAGCTGACCCCTGGACCAAATTCTCTTTAGCATCTCTTCACACAACCTTCCAGGAATCACTCTCTTTTGCTCCTGAAAACACACGGGATGTTTTGTTTGAATTATTTTCCTTTTTTTTCTTCAGCCACAGGTAACCTGACTTACACTGTAGGTTGAAGTTTGCTGGTCTGTTTCCAGTTTCTGCAACTTCCGGGTATTGATGGAAGCTCTACCTCAGGGGTGTCCAGCATCATTTTATGGAGGGCCACATCAGGGTTGTGTTTGACCTCGGCGGGAGGTGGGGATGGCTGTAGCCAGGGTGGGCTAGTCAGCTTGATGCCAGTCGAGGCTCTGTTTTTGGCTACAATGGCCTCCTGCAGCCCACTGCCAATGAAAATGGAGCCTGTCCACCCAGGTGTTGTGGCCTGCCAGCGGTCAGTGGAGCTGGCAGTAGACTCGGACAATGAGGAGGTTGGGGAGGAACATGGGCCAGTCCTGGAGTCTGCGGAAGGCTCTGACGAGGGCTCTGCGTCAGAGGCAGAGATGGGGGCAGGGCCATCTGACAGTTATCAGCTGCCTTCGGAGTCGGAGATCAGTGGGGCAGAAGAACAACTGGAGCCTGTTCCCAGTGTGCACATGCACAGAGCTGCCAGGAGAAGGGAACAGCTAAAGAACAAGGATCGACTTGGGATCCTTGGGATCAGGTAGACGGTGAATGGTCCCTCCCATAGGGAATAAAGAGGAGCGAAAGGGAGAGTGGTGTTTGCAGGAGACAATTAGTTCAATTCATTAAGGTGAAGATCTGTTCCTGACTTCTTGCCAAGTAATTGCTGCTATAGTGTAATTGCTATAGTGCGGCATTTGGAAGATATCGACCTGGCAACTCTCCCAGCCTGATAAAGGTCTGTAAGTTGTGAAATGTCATGAAAGACTGTTAGCCAGGACTTTGCTGGAGAGGAATTCACTTTAATCTAAATAAAAGAGGGTTTTATCAGGACAAGGAGTCTGCTTCATGATCTTGGGAAGCGTAGGTCAGAACACCAGGCTCTGGAGACTGTGATGGACCAGCCCGTGGTGCTTCTGCGCAGCCTCCCCAAGCTCCGTTTTCATTGTCAGAGGTTTGCAGGAGGCCATCATGGCACAAAATGGAGTTCAAGAAGGCTGCACAGAAGAACCATAGGTCAGTCCTTTGCTGTTTACAGGGTGGACCTGCATGCAAGATCTGAGCACCCTATGGGCCGGATCTTTTGATTCAGATAACAGTTGGAAGGGATCTTGTATGTCATCTAGTCTAACTCCCTGCCCAAGCAGGAGACCCTACACCATTTCTGATAAATGGTAGTCCAATCTGTTCTTGAAAGCCTCAAGTGATGAAGCTCCCACAACTTCTGTTCTATCGGTTGATTGTTCTCCCTGTCAGAAAGTTTCTCCTTATTTCCAGATTGAATCTCTCCTTGTTCAGTTTCCATCCATTATTCCTTGTTTGGCCTTCAGATGCCTTGGAAAATAACTTGAACCCTTCCTCTCTGTAGCAGTCCCTCAAATATTGGAAGATGCTATCTTGTCTCCCCTGGTCCTTCTCTTTACTAGACTACCCATGCCCAGTTCCTGCGACCATTCATTGTATATTTTAGCTTCCAGTCCCCTAATCATCCTTGGTGATAGATAGATGATAGATAGATAAGGTAGAGATAGGTGGATGGATGGATAAATAGATGATTGATTGATTGATATACAGACAGACAGATAGACAGATAGATGATTGGTAGATAGATAGAGAAGGTAGAGATAGATGGATGAATGGATAAATAGATGATGGATGGATAGATAGATAGATAGATAGATAGATAGATAGATAGATAGATAGATAGATAGATAGATAGATAGATAGATAGATATAGATGGATAATTGGTAGATAAGGTAGAGATAGATGGATGGATGGATAAATAGATGATAACAGATAGATAGATAGATAGATAGACAGACAGACAGACAGACAGACAGACAGACAGACAGACAATAGGCACACAGGGAGGCAGGTAAAAGTTATAGATTGAAAGGGATAATATGAGTAGAGCATTTCCCAGAATCCACCCTCTCCATCCCTTCCACCTCAGCTCTCTTTTGAAACAAAACAGGTTTCTCTACAAAACTAAGATTTCCCCCTCCTCCATCCCCAAGAAAATTGGCTGTTCCATTAGCAAGCATTCTCAGCTAAGCCAAGCAGTGTTCTTTACGACCCAATTAAATATTCAACCTAAATGCCCCTTGATTTCCATTCACCCATAGCCTTCCCGTTACCCCACCCCTCCTCCTCCTCCTCCTCTTGCCCAGCTGGCGTCCATTGCTAATGGGCTGTTCTCTGGAAATGCTCCTGCTGTGCCTCACCGGAGACCTCCAGCTTAATCTTCCATCTTATTAATACCCAAATGTGAAGCGCCCTGCCAACAAACAGCCATCAATCTGGCCTCTCGTTGTTTACTCGAAGCTGAATATGAAAAGGGGCCCTTTAATCCCCTCCCTCATAAATCACAAACTATGGGGTGTTTAATAATATTTCTGCACTCTCGTTTGTACCTTTTTCAGTTTGGCATTCGGCTCCTTCTCTTTCTCCTTCTCCATTTTGTGGTTCCCCCACCACCCCTTAATCTGGAAGAGAAAAAGTTTTAATGCTACTTTCTCTCAACAACCCATCCGTATTAGATCAATTTAGATTAACAGAGTTGGAAGGGACCTTGTAGGTCATCTAGTCCAACCTCCTGCCCAAGCAGGAGACTCTACACCATTTCAGACGGAGGGCAGTCAAATCTCTTCTTGAAAGCCTCCAGTGTTTGAGTGCATTTCTCTAGTTGGATACTATAGAAATGATCTGTGAATAATAATTATAATTTATTGTAATTGTACATACATTCACAGTATACCCATACAATGAAATTCACATAACACCCAGAGACCAGGCCCAACATATACACACACATGACAATCCCCAAACACAACCCCACCAGCCAAAATCCCCCACCCCCTAAAAACACAAAACCATCCACACAACAGACCAAGTAATACGATCCAACAGCTCACTGATGGTGGTCCTTAAGGTCATTGTTAACTGCCATTATAGCTCTGGGATAAAAACTGTTCAGAAATGGTGTGGTCTGAGTTTTAATTGTTCTGTATCTTCTGCCAGAAGGCAACAGTTCCCAAAGATTGTAAGCAGGATGGGAAGAGTCTCTGAGAATGTTGTGCAACTTCCTCAAACAGCGAGATGCGAAGATATCATCTAGGTCTGGTAGCTGGAGCACGATGATATTCTGGGCAGTTTTAATGATTCTCTTTAGAGCCTTTTTTAATGGAATTAAAATTTAAAGGAATTATTGAGTCTACCATCTGCACCTCTATAACTGTCTGGTTTGGTTCCACAACCTAACAAGACAGACACAGACTTCAACAAATAATTAGAACTGGAGAAAAAAAACTATTACTACCAACCTGCCTTCAATCATGGACCTATATACTGCACGAGTCAAAAAGAGGGCTGTGAAAATATTTACAGACCCCTCACATCCCGGACATAAACTGTTTCAACTCCTTCCCTCAAAACGACGCTATAGAGCACTGCACACCAGAACAACTAGACACAAGGACAATAATTCCCTCAACACTATCCAACTATTTACAAAGTCTGCACTACTATTATTATTAATCTTCTCATCACTCCTTATCACCCATCCCCTCCCACTTGTGACTATATGACTGTAACTTTTTTGCTTGTATCCTCACAATTTATAGTGTCTGTTTCCTAGTATGATATGATTGCTTATTGTACCCTATGACTATTATTAAGTGTTGTACCTTATGATTCTTGACTCTTGACGAATGTATCTTTTCTTTTATGTATACAGAGAGCATTTGAACCAAGACAAATTCCTTGTGTGTCCAATCACACTTGGCCAATAAAAGAATTCTAATTCTAATTCTAATTCTAATTCTAATTCTAATTCTAATTCTAATTCTAATTCTAGAATAGAATAGAATAGAATAGAATAGAATAGAATAGAATAGAATAGAATAGAATAGAATAGAATAGAATAGAATAGAATAGAATATTGGTATGAAGAGTAGAGTAGAGTAGAGTAGAGTAGAGTAGCGTAGTGTAGCGTAGCGTAGCATAGCATAGCATAGAACAGTACAGAACAGAACAGAGCAGAGCAGAACAGAACAGAACAGAACAGAACAGAACAGAACAGAATAGAATAGAATAGAATAGAATAGAACAGAACAGAACAGAACAGAATAGAATAGAATACTTTATTGGCCCAGTGTGATTGGACACACAAGGAATTTGTTTCCGGTGCATAAGCTCTCAGTGTACATAAAAATTTACTCATCAAGAATCATAAGATACAACACTTAGTGATAGTCATAGGTTACTAATAAGCAATCAAATCATACTAGGAAACAATCTTTACAATATAAATTGTAAAGATACAAGCAACACGGTTATAGTCATAAGTGGGAAGAGATAGGTAATAAGAGGAATGAGAGGAATAATAGTAAATAGTCTTACTAAGTAGTTTGACAGTGTTGTGGGAGCAACATTCACTTAACAACTCTCACTTAGCATCAGAAATTTTAGGCTCCGTGGTGGTTGTAAGACGAGAACTAACCTGAATTAAGTGCACATCCAGGAATCTGAGTGGCTCTTTGGCACAGGGATTCAGGGATGCTGATGAAATATTGAGAGCTTTTGGATGGTCCTTTCTGCCTGGATGTGTTTCGTTGGTTTCCTGGCTTGGATATCCTAACTTTAATGCAGAAGAGAAAATATATTTGAATGCACTGGGACAATGATAAATGAGCTCTAAAGGAAGTGGACTCTGTTGTTTCTATCAAAAAACAACCCTCCATTTAGAATATTTGTAGCTCAGGAAATAGGGAAACTCTGAGAACTTTGCACTCTCTGTGTTTAGTTGTTTTCTTGAAGAGGTTTCATTACCGAACTAGGTAACTTAATCAGTGATAGAAGAAAATGGGTTTTGTGGAGAGGAGGAGGAGGGGGAGGAGGAGGAGGGGAGGAGGAGGACGAGGGGAGAGGAGGACGAGGGGAAGAGGACAAGGGGAGGAGAGGAAGAGGAGGACGAGAGGAGGACGAGGGGAGAATGAGAAAGAAAGGGGAGGAGGAAGAATAAAGACAACAGCAGGAGGAGGAGGAGGAGGAGGAGGAATATGTAGTCCTTGGTACTCTCTGAGCTTGGTTGCTTTCCTGCAGATATTTCATGACCCAACTAGGTAACCTTATCCATGCTAGAAGGGAATGGGGTTTGCAGGGAGGAGGAGATGGAAAAGGAGGAGGAGGGGAGGGGAGGAGGATGAGGATGGCTGTGTGGTTCTTGGTGCTCTCTCGAAGGTTGGTTGTTTTCTTGCAGACATTTCATTACCCAAACTAGGTAACCTTATCCATGCTAGAAGGGAATGGGGTTTGCAGGGATGAGGAGGAGGAGGAGGAGGAGGAGGAGGAGGAGGAGGAGGAGGAGGAGGAGGAGGAGGAGGAGGAGGAGGAGGAGGAGGAGGAGGACTACGTAGTTCTTGGTACTCTCTGAGCTTGGTTGCTTTCCTGCAGATATTTCATGACCCAACTAGGTAACCTTATCCATGCTAGAAGGGAATGGGGTTTGCAGGGAGGAGGAGATGGAAAAGGAGGAGGAGGGGGGGGGAGGAGGAGGAGGAGGAGGAGGATGACTGTGAGGTTCTTGGTGCTCTCTCGAAGGTTGGTTGTTTTCTTGCAGACATTTCATTACCCAAACTAGGTAACTTCCTCATTGCTAGCAACCAACCAACCAACATCTTTAGAGAACACCAAGGACCCCTTTCACATTCGTGTCTTGGATTCCTCCTATCCAGCATTAGAATAATGTCTTTATCTGGCTCCTTTCCATCCTATTAACGCCAGCCCCCTCATCCAAGCAGTGGAAGCTTTGAGAATATCCCTCTCTTGTGCCCAGCTTCCCCTCTTAAACCCCTTGCAAAACTTGATAAGCTCAACTCCCTCCTCCACTTCATTGCTACAAATGTTGACCGGCACAAAGCCCGCAATAGAGCCTGTGACAATTCACTTTAAAATTCAAAGTGGAGCAATTGCAATAAATTTCCACCTTGCCATGGTTGGGGTGTTATCCCCTTTGATCCTGGGTGACAGACGAGATTGGGAGTAGCTCAAAAGTTTTATTAGCCAGACTGAGCAAGGAGTTAACTCTTGATCCTCACCTGACGTTCTCTGTCTGAGCTGATCCTCTTGATCCTCACCTGACGTTCTCTTTCTGAGCTGCTCTGCAATATACAGTCCGGAGAGCGGCTGTGGCAATGTCATCAAATGCCCCGCCTGTTTAATTTACAGATTTACAGATTAACAGAGTCAAAAAGTGACCTTGTTGGTCATCTAGTCCAACCTCCTGCCCAAGCAGGAGACCCTCTACACCATTTCTGACAAGTGGCAGTCCAGTCTCTTCTTGAAAGCCTCCAGTGATGAAGCTCCCACAACTTCCAAAGGAAAATTCATATTGTTATTGAATATTATTAACATTTAACTGGAATTGTTAGATTAGATTGCATTGACTGAGTTGAAAGGGACCTTGTAGGTCATTGACTCCAACCGCCCGCCCAAGTGGGAGACCCTACACCATTTCTGACAAATGACAGTCCAGCCTATTCTTGAAAGCCTCCAGGGATGAGGCTCCCACAACTTCCAAAGGCAACTTCTGTTCCATTGGTTGATTGTTCTCACTGTCAGAAAATTTCTAGGTTGAATCTCTCCTTGTTCAATTTCCATCCATTATTCCCCGTCTGGCCTTCAGGTGCCTTGTAAAATAGCTTGACGCCCTTCAAATAGTGGAAGACTGCTATCATGTCACCCCTGGTCCTTCTCTTCACTAGACCAGCCATGCCCAGTTCCTGCAAACCATCATATGTTTTAGCCTCCAGTCCCCTAATCATCCTGGTTGCTCTTCTCTGCACTCTTTCTAGAGAATGTGTGACAATTGCTTAGATGACACCATCACATTGTCATGACTTATATATATATATATATATATATATATATATATATATATATATATATATATATATATATATATATATATATATATATATATATATCTGGTTGACACCTGTATATATTGCCTATTACCCTATCCAGGAGGTGTCAAAAAATCAAGAGAGCAATCACAAGATAATCCAAGGGTGTGATTAAGATATAGCATAGGAACCAGGAGACTGAGAGTTCTAGTCCCACCTTAGCCGTGAAAGCCAGCGGAGAGTTTTGGGGCCAAAAGGCTGATTTCTAGTCCCATCTTAAGCATAGATGTTGGCAGGCTGACTTTGGGGAATCACCAGAAAATTGTGAGTTCTAGTCCTGATTAAAACATGAAAACTCCTGGGTGACTTTGAGCCAATTACCAGGAGATTGGGAGTTCTAGATAGGTTCTCGTTCCACCTTACCCATGAAAACCACCTGGGAGCCAATCACCATGTGATAGGGAGTTCTAGTCCCGCCTTAGCTATGGAAGCTGGCTGGATGACTTTGGGCCAATCACTAGCAGACTGTGAGTTCTAGTGCCGCCTTAGCACTGAAAGCCGGCTGGGTGACTTTGAACCAATCAACAGGAGACTGGGAGTTCTAGTCCCGTCTTAGCATGGAAAGCTGGGTGGATGACCTTGGGCCAACCACAAAGAGACTGGGAGTTCTAGTCCCATCTTAGGTACAAAAGCCAGCAGAGTGACTTTGAGGCAACCACTGGGTGACTGTGAGTTCTAGTCTCATGTTATGCACCAAAGCTGGCTGGCTGATGTTAGGTCAGTCTTTCTCTCCCAGCCCAACGCTACTCACAGATCTGTTGCAGTGGAAAAAATAGGAGGCTGAAGAAGTAGTATGATTATCTGCTGCTTTTTAGTTACTTCTAAAGTAATAAAGTTGGGATAAACATCCGATGAATAAATAAATTTTAAAAAGGGGTGTGTGCTTCAATTGCTCTATGGCAGCCACCATCTTAACTTTGTTGATATCTCTTACGGATTCTGCTCTGCCAGTGCCTGCTGTTCAGGCCCATTTGGTAATCTTCATCTGCATTAATGCCCCTGTTATGGACAGTTAAACATTCTGATTAAACCAAGCTTAAGTGAAATTCTAATGGCACCCATAACCTCCCTAACCTTTGCTTGTGTTACAGTTTCTCCACTAGATCTCACAGAGTTAGGACTCCAATCTCAGCACACCACAGGTTGGTTTTGAACATTTGTGTGTTTGTGTGTGTGTGCTTGTGTGTGTGTGTGTGTTTCGCAGTTTCCTTGGATTTCTGCACAGCTCTTGCAGCTAATGACTCCCGATGTTGGAGAAAGAGAGAGAGAGAGCGTGCATTGTAATTAATTACAGTTATTAGAGTAGTTAGCAGGGCAGAAATAAAACTCGCCATGCGTGGGCTTCAGAATGCTGTTTTTGTGTAGTGCTTGTTTTCAACAAAAGGGAAGGTTAGCAAATCAATGAATATTGTTTGTTTGTGTTTTAGAGGGTCGGCTGTTCTGCATGACAAATATCCCATGGCAGATGCATGGCTCCGATCTCTCATAGCTCAGCCAAATCTCCCCTTTCGGTTTTCCATCCATCTCTTTGTTTCAGGACTGGCAGTGTTTGAGGGGAGCTGAATGGAAAATCTGCAAAAGCATCCAGAGCATCCCTTGCACACTCATCAGTGACTGTCATCCAGGTCATTGATCCAAGGAACCAGAGAAGATTGTGTTTGATAAGAGCAAGGATATCCCAAGACATTTGGCTGCCCTAGGTAAAATTGTAGCAGATGATTCAGACATGAGTAAAAATCCCTTAGCTAGTTAGTTAGTTAGTTAGTTAGTTAGTTGGTTGGTTGGTTGGTTGGTTGGTTGGATGGTTGGATAGATAGATAGATAGATAGATAGATAGATAGATAGATAGATAGATAGATAGATAGATAGATAGATAGATAGATAGATAGATAGATAGATAGATAGATAGATAGATAGATGATAGGAGACAGATAGATAGAGATAGATAGATGTGGGATGGATGGATGGATGGATGGATGGACGGACGGACAGACAGACAGACAGACGGAGGTGAGTGGATGTGTGGGTAGATAGATGATAGATAAAGAGATAGAGATAGATAGGTATGTAGGTAAGTAGTGTAGGTAGGTGATAGACAGATAGAAAGATAGGTAGGTAGGTAGAGGATAGATAGATAGATAGATAGATAGATAGATAGATAGATAGATAGATAGAGTAAATATTGATAGAGAGGTTGGTAGGTAGGATGTATGGAAAGAAAGAAAGAAAGAAAGAAAGAAAGAAAGAAAGAAAGAAAGAAAGAAAGAAAGAAAGAAAGAAAGAAAGAAAGAAAGAAAGAAAGAAAGAAAGAGGGAGGGAGGGAGGGAGGGAGGGGAAGGAGGGAGGGAAGGAAGGAAGGAAGGAAGGAAGGAAGGAAAAGGGTGTATGTATAGGCAGACAGAGACAGATAGATGATGGATAGAAATGATTGATTAATTGATGGAAAGACAGATAGACAGACAGACATTAGATGGATGGATAACAACTGATGAATTTCTGAATAGTGAATTGTTATCTTGTTCAAGGATTAAAAATCAATGCTGCATCAATCATTTTATATGATTAGCTGAGGGCAGTCTCTACTTTCAGGTCTCATTGCAAGTTATGAGGGCATATCGCCCGTTGCTTTTTTGTGTTTTTTGTTTCTGTTTAGTTTATCTGGCTTCCTGTTCCATTATTGTGACTCTGGGTGGTGAGCAAGAAATCACAACCAGAAAGCAACAGAACTCTTCAATTAATTAAAAAGAAATTAGTATCAGCAGCAGTTGATAGTTGCTATGGAGAGGAATATTTGCCATCTGGAGAGATTCTTCTCATCCTATGCACACCCCTCCCCTCCCTTCTTCTTCATTTACTCACTTGTTTAGACAGAGAAGACTGAAAAGCAAGGTCCAGGTAGTCCTTAACAGATTAACAGAGTTGGAAGAGATCTTATAGGTCATCTAGTCCAACCCCCACCACAAGCAGGAGACTCTACACCATTTCTGACAGATGTCAGTCCAGCCTCTTCTTGAAAGCCTCCAGTAATGAAGCTCCCACAACGTCTGAAGGCAACTTCTGTTCCATTGGTTGATTGTTTTCACTGTCTGGAAGTTTCTCCTTATTTCTAGGTTGAATCTCTCCTTGTTTAGTTTCCATCCATTATTCCTTGTCTGGCCTACAGGCGCTTTAGAAAATAGCAATAACATTTAGACTTATATACGACTTCATAGTGCTTTACAGCACTTTCTAAATGGTTTACAGAGTCAGTCTCTTGCCCCCGATAATCTTGGTCCTCATTTTACCCACCTTGGAAGGATAGAAGGCTGAGTCAAGCTTGAACCAGTCAGGATTGAACTCCTGGCAGTGGGCAGAGTTAGCCTGCAATACTGCATTTTAATCATTTCGCCACCATGACTTGGAAGGAAGGGAGGAAGGGAGGGAAGGAGGAAGGAAGGAAGGAAGGAATAGCAATAGCAATGGCCTTATATACTGCTTCACAATGCTTTAGATCAGGGGTCTCCAACCTTGGCAACTTTAAGACTTGTGGACTTCAATTCCCACAACTCAGCTTTGCTGAACTTCAACTCAGTTTTGCTGGTTGAGGAATTCTGGGAAATGAAGTCCACAAGAGGGGTGGGATTCAACCGGCATTACTACAGGTTCAATATTTGCGTTTTGCAAATAGTTCTGGAATAGAGAGCATGGTAACAAGGTCAGCTAATGAATAGGCATAGAAACTAAATGAGCCAATGAGGATAGTTTGGAAACTGAGACTAGAATTAGCCTAGGCTGGAAACTGAAACTAAAAGTAGCCTAGGCATGGTTCTATGTTAAGCTCTGCAGCTCTGAAGCTGTGTTGAGCTCTGAGTCTGTCTATTGAAGATGAAACTAACTGTCAGCCTTCAAGATCTTCTACTTCTGCTTTGCATCTTTCGGCTGCCATAAGTAACGGGGGGAGGAGGGGGGAACAAGTATGGGAAGCGAGCTGGAGGTGGTCAAACTGAGCATTGTATAAACCGAGGAGGAGGGAAGAGTGCATTCTTGCTTAGGTTTCTATTTCTTGCTTAGCTTTCTTTTCTCTGCGCAGTTGCAAACCTTTATCAAAGTATGCCAAGGTCAACAGACAGAAACTTCATCACCACCTAAAGATGTCCACATGATGATATTCACAACTTTTAATTGGAAGAACCATTTGAACTATTGGGGGTAGGAACAATTCCATCACTTTGTGTATGTGATTTATGCGCCTAATTCCTCAGATTCAGAATTCTACTGTAGCTACCACTTCATTTCCAGTAAAAGATATCTTTTCTCTAACTAAAAGAGTCTAAGTATTTCTTTCTTGGATTTTGAATGGAGCACAGCCCGACACTAACTTGCTTGCTTGCTGAAGACTGGAGCTCTGCTCTGAACTTGCAACATGTTTCTGTTTGAGTTTGCTCCATGTTGGAGAAATCTACAACTGGTTTGTAAAATCTACTTATGTTTATAAAGATGTTAAATGAAGCATCATCCATCTGTGTTTATTTTTCTGGCACTGAATTATCGCTGCAAAACTCTCAATAGCCACTCCTTCAGCTGCGGCAGGGGTGTCAAACTCGCAGCATCACACTAGCATCACATGATGCATCACAGTTTTTCACCTTTGCTAAAATGAGGGTGGATGTGGCCAGAGTGTGACGCATCCAGCCGAAGGGTCACCGGTTTGACATCCCTGAGCTACAGCTGTATTTTATTCCATTTGCATTGTGTGTCCTTCTGCTGAACTGGAGAAGGCAAACAGAGATGCAATATGAAATCACTTGATGCTTTTTATATTATACATAAAATATTATGCTTTTTAAAAGGTATTTAAAGAGCTGCGTTCTGGTTAATATTATGCCTTTTAAAAGGTATATTTAAAAACCTGTTGTCAAGTAAAAAGATACTCCTTGGTCTTTTTAGCTGCCAGAAAAAGGGAGTGGGGGAAAACAGTGCATTCCTTAACTGCCTAGATAAGTGCCTAGATAGTGGTTTTCATTGCATCTTCTGGCAGTGGATCCCAATGCATATTTAATCTCTGTTGGAGGAGGAGAGAACTGGCACCGAATCAGAACACCAATTCATGGTCCTTGGGATCCTTTACGTACTCTACTCAGAGTTAAGCTCTTAATCTAACAAGGCACGCTGGGATTAATTCAAGAATATCCTACTTTTACTACTTTTTTAAAAAAAGAAACAGCTGAAGGTGGCAAGCATATCTAATAGATCTTCTTACTGCTGTTTTCCTCACAACAACAACCCTGTGAGGCAAATTGGGCTGAGAAAGAGGTATTGGCCCAAAGTCACCCACTGGCTTTATGACTAAGGCAGGACTAGAACTCACAGTCTCCTGGTGATGCATTCAAAATCACCCAGACAACTTTCATGCCTAAAGTGGGACTAGAACTCACAATCTCCTGGTGATTGACCCAAAGTTACCAAGCCAACCTTCATGCCTTAGGCAGGAATAGAACTCACAGTCCCTACTTTCTAGCCTAGTGCCTTAACCTCTTCAGAAGAAGAACTGAGACGAGAGGAAAATGCCCATTTCCCCTTCTCGGGTCACTTAAAATCTGAGAGACTTTGGTGTAGTCCCTTTCCATCATGGTAAAACTTATGGATGCCCATCTTCAAGGGAAAATCTCTCAGAGTTTGAAGTCCTTTATCATAACGTTTTGTGTGTTTCCTGCATATGTCCATCTCACCCCATCTCATCCTTTCAGCTCCCACTCAATGGCAATTTAAAGCTGAGTGATGGCCCCCCAAGACAAACTTTTCCCTGAGAACTTAGTAACAGCCATGGCTTTCCTGGATGCACTTCCTGGAGAAGTGGGCTCTTGAAATTCTCTCTAAAATGCTGCTGACCTCAGCACGCATACATCTCCCAATGCTGAGTCATCCTCCTCTTTTGCTGACACCGTTATCTTTTATGGATTGTCCCCAACCCAGAGAGACACTTAAGTCAATAAAATAAAACTCCTTACAGCTCATGTCAACCAGGCTAGGTTGGGGGGAGAGAAAGGAAATGCGGCTTTGATACGGGAAAATACGTACAGCTTGATTTAACTGTTTGTTCAGTCTAATAGTTCTGAGTCTTAATAGAGTGTAATGGGCTTAGCGGGTGTAATTAGAACCTCGTTGGCTAGACAGGTACATCATCCCTAGGAAGCTTCTGCCAAGATAAATTCTGCAGGCTCAGCACAGGGACTTGAAGATTAGATGTTGCTAAGGATGAGGCAAGATAAATCAAAAGGGGGATAAAAAAAGGAAAAACAGAAAAATAGCAGAAGAACAGAGTTGGGAGGGACGTTGGAGGTATTCTAGTCCAGGGGTCACCAACTTTTTGGACCTCAGGGACCACCAAACTCATAATTTTAAATCCCGTGGACCAGAGACCCTGGGAAAATCCCCAAAAAAGTCTGCAGGAAAATCCCCCACCCCATTTTCCTACCGATCAATCATTCTTTATTTGGGATCGCAGGATACCGTCTCCAGCTCCGTTCTCAGGGGGAGAGAGAGAGAGAGAGACTTTTGGCTCCATGCAAGGAAAGCAGCAGAAGCAGCAGAAGTCTTTCTTTCACTCCCTCAAATCCCACCAGAAATTAGTCTTTGTGAGACTTGTTGCGGCAGCGCAACCTCTTGGAGCAGGATCCCAAAGACACATTTCTGATGGAGTTTGGGGAGAGAAAGAAACTTTTGTTGCTTTCCTTGCATGCAGCACTTTGCATTTATCAGCAAATACTTATATTTTCATGTAAGCCAAGTAGGAATTTTACTGCTATGCCTCAGCAAAAATCTTCTCCTACCACCAGATCTTTTGGAAAACTACAGCAGAAAGAAGCTGCTGGTGGATTGGGTCCCGATGAATGAAAAGTCATCAAGAACCTTTTCTTTACAGACGAAACTTGAAAAATTAGAATATTGTGCAAAAGTTCATTTATTTCAGTAATGCAACTTAAAAGGTGAGCCTAATATATGAGATAGACTCATTACATGCAAAGCAAGATAGTTCAAGCTGTGATTTGTCATAATTGTGATGATTATGGCTTACAGCTCATGAAAACCCCAAATCCACAATCTCAGAAAATTAGAATAGTGTGAAAAGGTTCAATGTTCTAGGCTCAAAGTGTCCCACTCTAATCAGCTAATTAAGCCATAACACCTGCAAAAGGTTCCTGAGCCTTTAAATGGTCTCTCAGTCTGGTTCAGTGGGAATCACAATCATGGGAAAGACTTTTGACCTGACAGTTATGCAGAAAACCATCATTGACACCCTCCATAAGGAGGGAAAGCCTCAAAAGGTAATTGCAAAAGAAGTTGGATGTTCCCAAAGTGTTGTATCAAAGCACGTTAATAGAAAGTTATGTGGAAGGGAAAAGTGTGGAAGAAAAAGGTGCACAAGCAGCAGGGATGACCGCAGCCTGGAGAGGATTGTCAGGAAAAGGCCATTCAAAAGTGTTGGGGACTTTCACAAGGAGTGGACTGAGGCTGGAGTCAGTGCATCAAGAGCCACCACACACAGACGGATCCTGGACATGGGCTTCAGATGTTGTATTCCTCTTGTCAAGCTGCTCCTGAACAACAAACAATGTCAGAAGCGTCTTACCTGGGCTAAAGAAAAACAGAACTGGTCTATTGCTCAGTGGTCCAAAGTTCTCTTTTCTGATGAGAGCAACTTTTGCATCTCATTTGGAAACCAAGGACCCAGAGTCTGGAGGAAGAATGGAGAGGCACACACTGCAAGATGCTTCAAGTCCAGTGTGAAGTTTCCACAGTCTGTGTTGATTTGGGGAGCCATGTCATCTGCTGGTGTTGGTCCATTGTGCTTCATTAAGTCCAGGGTCAACACAGCTGTCTACCAAGAGATTTTGGAGCACTTCATGCTTCCTTCTGCAGACGAGCTTTATGGGGATGCTGACTTAATTTTCCAGCAGGACTTGGCACCTGCCCACACTGCCAAAAGCACCAAAACCTGGTTTAATGACCATTGGATTACTGTGCTTGATTGGCCAGCAAACTCGCCTGACCTGAACCCCATAGAGAATCTATGGGGCATTTCCAAGAGAAAGCTGAGAGACATGAGACTGAACACTGCAGAAGAGCTGAAGGCCACTATTGAAGCATTCTGGTCTTCCATAACACCTCAGCAGTGCCACAGGCTGATAGCTTCCATGACATGCCACATTGAGGCAGTAATTGCTGCAAAAGGGGTCCAAACCAAGTACTGAGTACAAATGCATGCTTATACTTTTCAGAGGTCCGATATTGTTCTATGTACAATCCTTGTTTTATTGATTGCATGTAATATTCTAATTTTCTGAGATTGTGGATTTGGGGTTTTCATCAACTGTAAGCCATCATCATCACAATTATGACAAATCATGGCTTGAACTATCTTGCTTTGCATGTAATGAGTCTACCTCATATATTAGTTTCACCTTTTAAGTTGCATTACTGAAATAAATGAACTTTTGCACAATATTCTAATTTTTCGAGTTTCACCTGTATTTTGTTTTTCCTCCTCCAACAAAAATTAAAAACTGTCCCTAAAACCACAAGTCTACAGAAGGTTTTTGTAGGGAAATTTCTTCTCCATGCTATCATACTCTTCTGCAATCAACCAATGAGAGCAACCAACCAATGACCAAAAATGAGTGAGAGCAATCAATCCATGGATGTGGGTTCTCCATCACTGGAGGTTTTGAAAAAGGACAACCATTTATTTGAAATGGTATAGAACAGGCCTGTCAAACTCTCATCCTGCAAACCAGATGCGTCATGAGCTGGCCGCTCCTACACCCAGTTTAGCGAAGGGGAAGAAAGTCCTGATATGCTAAATGATGCCACCATGACAACGTGAGTTTGACACCTCTGGTATAGGATCTCCTGCTTAAACAGGGGATTGGATTAGAAGACCTCTGAGTTCCAACTCTATTATTCTATTCTGTTTGTCTAATTTAATGAAAAAAAAGGACTAAGGATAATATGATAGCAGTGTTCCAATATCTCAGGGGTTGCCACAAAGAAGAGGGAGTCAAGCTATTCTCCATAGCACCTGAAGGCAGGACAAGAAGCAACAGGTGGAAACTAATCAAGGAGAGAAGCAACCAAAACTAAGAAGAAATTTCTTCAGTCTGAACAATTAATCAATGGGACAACTTGCCTCCAGAAGTTGTGGATGCTCTAACACTGGAGATTTTAAATAAGAGATTGGACAACCATATGTTTGAAATGGTATAAGGTTTCCTGCCTGAGCAGGGTGTTGGACTAGAAGACCTCCAAGGTCCCTTCCAACTCTGTTAATCTATTCTGTTCTGTTCTATTCTATTGTCTATTCTATGCTACTCTACACTCTATACTCTACTATTCTAAACACTGAACTCCATGCAAACATTCATTCATACATTCGTTCTCAATCCAACAACTTACCATTCTTGCCTACTTCACCTGATCCAAGCGTTATCCCTTTGCCTTCTCTGGGACCGGTTGAATAAACCAGAGTTTTCACATCCAGCTTCCATCCTTCTTTCGTGGAGAGGAGTCCAGAACTGGCAAGTGCCTGTTTTCAATCTACTAGCCAAGGCCATGGAGAAGAAGAAAGGAGAGATTTTACAGAAGAAGTATAATTCAGCAGAGCTTCCTTGCTCTGCTGTCTGTGTTACTGCAAGTTCCCATAGCAACCATTGCAAGAGCTTCCAATAAAAATGTAGCTTGTCTCCTTCCCTCCCTCCCTTCTCGATATTCCTTTATTATCCTCTATCTTTGTACTTACTGAATGTCTACAAGTTGGGCATCGCTCAGAAACTATTCACTTTTATGCAACCAGAGACTTTTCTTTGGGGAATAATGGACAGCATGGTGGGGGGAAAAGTCACTGAGCTTTGTTTTTATATCTTTATACATATATAAAAGAGAAATACCACTCACACATCATCACAAAATCTCCAGAACCTTAAAGCCTACAAACTTAAAATTTGGCACGTATGTTCCTCTTGGCTTCTAGGTGCTCACTAAGAAAACAAAACAAAACAAAATGACCATCAGAGCGTTAGTATATCCTATATTATTATTATTAACACGCTCTGATGCTAAGGAGTTCTACTCCCCCTCCCCACCTGAAAATAAATCTCTTCCAAATGCAAAACACAAGCAGAGGAGTTTCAGTTTTAGTTTCACAGCAGCAAGCAGCTTTAGTACAGAACAGTTGAGCTAAGGCACACCCAGGCTCCTTGCTGTCTCCTCCTTGCTCACACAGTAAATACTGTTTCAGTTTCCAAACAGCCCTCAACTCTCTCACACACTGACAGGACACTAGCCAGAGGAATACGATGGATGCTGGTAGGCAGAGGCACAAATTTTTCCCCCTTATTTTCCTCCCCAAAAACTAAGCCCAATCACATAGTTTTGAAGTGAAGCACGGGTATCCAGCTAGTATATAATAACTGGAAGGAGATAATTATAAGCTCAAAAATGGACATGTCTGACACACCACCCATGATAAAGGAACTGGCAAACATAATCAACACACCTTCCTCCTCCTATATTCCCCACAACAATAACCCTCTGAAGTGGGATCGGATGGGAGACAAAGACTGGCCTGAAGTCACCCAGTTGGCTTTCGTGGCTAAGGCAGAACTAGAACTCACAGTTTCCTGGTGATTGGTGCAAAATCACCCAACTGGCTTTAAGGCCTAAGGTGGAACTAGAACTCACTTTTCTCAGTGACTGGCCCAAAGTCACGCAGCTGGCACTCATGCCTAAGGCAGGATTTAAATTCACGGTCTCCTGCTTTCTAGCCTGGATTTAACCACTAGGTCCAACTGCCTCTTTAACTGTATGCTTAACTGCATGTTTAACTGTATTGTAGAAAGTTAGCACCCTTCTCCTATTTTTAGGAAATATTAAAAAGGAAGAATATTATATTTCCCTAAAGGGAGAAACATGTTTTTTAAGAGGGAGAAAGCAGCCTCCACCTTTTCTTAATAGCCTACAGCAGATGTCAGTGCTTAAGAGATAAAGAGATAGATAGCTCTACCCTCATCCAACACAGGAAAAAGCCATTAAGCCATAATAGGAATTGCTCAACATCCTTTTATAACACAAGCCTCTTCATTGCATCATCTCAGCAGTCCAAACTTCAACCAAACCTGGGAGCCCAGACAACCTATAGAGCCAGCTATGACCCCTACATAACCTCTACAACAGACAATAGAATACATGTTCTTGCACAGGAACAGGAAGTTCAAGTGCAAAGCCCAAGAGAAGGTATAAATACCTCACCCCACTCTCCACTCCTTGTGGTCAGCTGCCCAGAACCCATGTGGTTCTGCTTCATCAATAAATGAACCCTCTTTCCAATCAGCCTCCAGCCTCCATTTTGTCTTCAGTGCCTTTCTCTCCGCTTGGAAATGAACCAGGTGGATATTTCTTCCCACAGTATGCATGCATGCATTTCAGCCTTTTTCCTTCCTATTTTCCTGATAACAGAACAACACAGTTGGAAGGGACCACGGAGGTCTTCTAGCCCATCCTCTGCTTGAGGTCCTACCATTCTGGACAAATGGCTGTCCAGTCTCAAAGCTTGTGCGTACTTACAAAAGCAAACATAAGAGTACTTGCTTCAGGGCTTGGAAATGTAAATCACCACAGACTGAATGAAGTTCAGCTGTGAAACATGGAAAAGGAAAGAAAAAGAAAAGCAGATCCAGATCAAGGCCGCGTGGCTGAAATAAGAGTCTTCAAATCCCAGGAAGAAATTGTTTTTGGATGTTTGGCTTTAAGAAGAACAGGGCTATGACAGTGGCGGCTAGCCTTTTTGGGCTCCTAGGCCAAAAATTGCATGCCCACCAGCGTGCACACACTCTCATGCCAGCACCTAAAATGCAATGTGTGCCCCCCTCCCCATGCTCCCTGCACATGCACGCGCAATCCCCCCTCTCCCCTGCCGCCCTCTTACTGCACTGCACCTCACTGACATTTCGGCTGGTTTGAAGCCTTTTTCGGCCTCCCGGAGGCTTGCAAAAAGCCTCTGCAAGGCTTTCCAGGGTGAATAATAGGCCCGTTTCATCACTTCCGGTATTATAGGAAGTGATGAAATGGGCCTATTCAACCTGAGAAGCCTTGCAGAGGCTTTTTCCAAGCCTCTGGGAGGCCGAAAAAAGGCCTCAAACCAGCAGAAAAATCAGCTGTGGGGCACGCGCACGCGCAGTGAGGTAAGTGTCAGGATTCCAGCAGTTACTCCAATTAAATCATGAGCCTCAAGCCACACTCCCAAAACTAAAAAAAGATTTATTTGAAGGTAACATCCTACGTCCGGCATTTACCTGGGCGTAGCCAACTCTGAGATACGTAATTTACTCTCACCCTTGATACTGCTTCCCCCCCCCCGCTCCTCTGAGTGTATCATCCAATGAAAAACGTCCATAGCCCAGAGTCATCAATCATGCTCTCCAATTAGAATTTTGCAAGGCAGAATTTTCAGTCATCTAATCAGTTTTTGAGGAAAATATGAATGGAATGTACTTTCGATTCCACACTGCCACCTGCTCTTTGAAACTCCCCCTCCCTTCTTTCTGTTGTCAACTATAAAACGTGTATACAAAACGTTTTATCAGTTGACAGTAAGTTTGCCTGCAGCTCGCATGCCAACACCAATGGCTCTGCATGCCACGTGTGGCACACGTGCCATAGGTTCATCATCACGGGACTATGAGAAACTAGGCTGGTGATCTTCAAATATCCCAAAGAAACTCATACAGAAGAAGATCATGACCTTGCCTCTTTCTCCCCACAAAGCAAAATGTAGATTTTGGTTGGGATAGGTGGGGACACCAGTTACCAAGGAAATGAACATTGCAAACTCGGCACCAGACAGTTTTCTGTCTGCAATGCTTCCCTGCACTGGTCAGAGATTAGAAGAATGAGCATCAAACGATTTTGTGCTTTTGTTACTGATGCAAGAAAAAAAATCTACCTTTTGTAACTGTTTGCAAAGAAAATTGTGGGATATTCATTCAGAAGCTTCAAGAACTCTCTGTAGATTGAACTTTCATTGGCCACCCCTACTCTTCCTTCCTTCCTTCCTTCCTTCCTTCCTTCCTTCCTTCCTTCCTTCCTTCCTTCCTTCCAGCCTTTATTACCTTTACAAATAACTCAAGGCAGTGTGAACATATCTAATACATCAGGGGTGGGATTCAAATGTCCTAACAACCAGTTATGTGGGCATGGCCTAATTTGTAGGTGTGGCTTGGTGATCATGTGACTGGGTGGGTATGGCTTGTTGACTAGGTGTGGCTTGTCACGTGACTGGCTGGGCGTGGCTTGTATAGAAATATTGTAAATATTTATATACATATTGATTTTTTTATAAAGAAAGAGAAATTTTACCCAAAATCAGACAAAGCAGGCAGGCAGATTGAGTTGCTCACAGAATCACAGATTCACCCAGAGATCTACCATTCTGCAATCTGCTGCCTGAGTCTGTCACATACAATTTGCTTGCAAGGAAACTCACAAAATTAACTCACAACACACCATGTATGTAAATATTAAAGTTTTTATAATAAAAAAGAGCATCTTTTACCCAAAAGCAGGCAAAGCAGGCAGGCAGATTGAGTTGCTCACAGAATCACAGATTCACTCACAAATCCATGATTCTGCAATCTGCTAGCTGAGTCTGCACTGAAAAATAGAAGCTTCAGTCCTCGGGAAGGTTCAGCTCTGCTTTAAGATTAGCTAGAAAGCAAGAAATCCAACAATTTCCTGCTTTCTAGCTAATCTAAATCTCCCAGCACAGCAGAACAGCTGATGGTTGGAGGGGGAAGGAAAAATAGCAACTTAACAGGCAAGTTTGCCAGGTAAGGAATGAGTGGGCCGAGAGAGGAGGGGTGGGGCCAGCCAGTGGTGTGATTTGCCGGTTCTCCGAACTGGGCAGAATCATAACAACTGGTTCTATAGAATCCCACCCCTGCAACACATTCTTCTTCCTCTTATTTCCCCAACAACAACAACCTTGTGAGGTGGGTTGAGAGTGACTCGCTCAAGGTCACCTGGCAGGCTTTCATGCCTAAGGTAGGATTTGAACTCAGGGTCTCTTGCTTTCTAGCCTTGTGCCTTAACCAGTTGACCAAACTGGCTCTCAATTCATTATAACATCATCATGTACAATTCATTATCCACAGGCATATTTAGTTGGGACCACTTTTAATGTGGACCTTTTTCCAGTGAAAGAAGATCCTTTTTTTTTCTTCCTTCCTTCTTCCCTCCCTCTTTCTCTTATCTTCCTTCCTACCTCCCTTTCTCCTTCCTTCCATCTTTCCTACCTCCCTCTCTTCCTTCTTTCCTCCCTTCTTCCCTCCCTCCCTCTTTCTCCTTTCTCCCTCCCTCCCTCCTTCTTTCTTTTCCTTCCTTCCTTCTTCCCTCCTTCCCTCCCTTTCTCTTTCTCTTCCCTCCCTCCTTCCCTTTCTCCTTCCTCCCTCCCTCCCTTCTTCCTTCCCTCCCTTCCTTCTTTCCTTCCTTCTTCCCTCCCTCCCTCTTCCTTCCCTACTCCCTCTTTATCCTCCCTCCCTCTCTCTCTCTCCCTCCCTTCTTTCTTATTGGGATGACATTGTCATCAAGTTATCTATCCCAGAAATGAAATCAATTTATACAGTAACCCTTGCTTTTATATATAAGCAGTGCATATGGGAAGCTTGGGAAACAGTGCATACGGGAAACATTTCTTCATCTTCATAGCATACCATTTTATTCTGAATTGGATTTGCAATTGTGAATGCTCTTTCTGAAAACACAATGGTATATACAGTATATATTCATCAGTGTTCACCATTTCACCAGTGCCAGCCGATTTCTGCACTGCACATATTCATGACTCTATTTGCTGTAGGCGAAAGAGAGTCCATTTTCAGCCTGTTTCATATGGAAAAAGTTCTTACATTTATAGGAGATGGGGAGAGAATTCGCCGTAATCGTAATGTATGGGGAGATTTTCAATGTAGTCTCGCAGAAGCATGAATGCAAAACTTGCTGTTATGACAACAAGTAATCTGTTTGCAGGCTATGTACTGTGAAGCCTGAATATGGGTTATAATCTAGAGTAAGATATTATTATTATTCTTCTTCTTGGAAAAGGAGAAGAAAAACAAAGAAGGGCAGGAAGGAGGAGGAGGAGGAGAAAGAGGAGGAGGGAAAAATGACGAGAAGAAAAGAAGGGAAGGAAGAGAAAAAAAAGAAAAAAAGTGAAGAAGTTTCAGGAATTGTTTATGTCTAGTCTAATGAAAAGAAGGACTAGGGGAAATATGATAGCAGTGTTCTAATATCTGAGGGTTTCCAACAAAATGAATTTTAATGTGGAGAATTGGGTTTGGCTGCTTCAAAGAAAAGAAGAATTGGGGGGTGACATGATAGCAGTATTCCGTATTTGAGGGGCTGCCAAGAAGAGGAGGTCAAACTATTTTCCAAAGCACCAAAAGGCCAGACAAGAAACAATGGATGGAAACTCACCAAGGAGAGAAGCGACATGGAGTTAAGGAGACATTTCCTAACAGTGAGAACAGTTAACCAGTAGAATGACTTGCCTTCAGAAGCCATCACTGAAGGCTTTCAAGAAAAGATTGGACAACCATTTGTCTGAAATGGTATAGACTCACCTGCTCATGCCACCAACTCCTGAATTCCAAACCACACCATTAAGTAAATTGTATGTGGTTTCTGTTCCATTCCTTATCCTGAAAGCAGGAAGGAGGCTACTCAAAAATGATTCGGTTTTCGTACCTTAACAAAAGTCCCCTATTATATTCCATCTTATATTTGGACAATATTTGAGACATTGTATTGTATTTGGGGGTTAATATGCTGGGCTTGTCAACTGGAAAATTGGGAGCCCAGGTTTGAGACCCGAGCACCACGTGAGGGGGCAAGCTCCCATCCTCACCTCATCTCCTGCCAACCTAACTGTTCGAAAGCATGCAAATGCAAGTAGATAAATAGGTACCATTTTGATAGGAATGTAACAATGCTCCGTGACATCATGCTGGCCACATGACTTTGGACAGCGCTGTCTCAATGGCTTTGAAACGGAGATGAACACTGCCCCTTATAGTCAGCAACGACTAGCAGAATAATATCTGCAGGGACTCCATTTTTGTTGTTATATTTGGGGCAACTTCTTATATTCCTATGCACAGTGCTTCATATCTTGTACCAAAATGTATCTTCTTTTCTACTAGACAGTGCACCAAAAAAATTTGATCTTTAAAATTGATCCAGAAGCTGACCGAAATAAATTTAAGCCAGTGATGTAAAGATTTATCCATCCTAAATTCTGACAGTGACATTTTATACTCCCCCACCCGCTGTTATTGTGGCATCTTTTATCTTACGAAGTATTGGGTTATTTTCTTTTGTTCTTTGGGGACTTCTCCTCGAGTAAGTTAAAAAGTCTGGCTTTAAAATCCCTTAATAGGAATTGCCAGCTGGTGCACGTATTTGAAATTTTTGAATGTATGTTATCAACATTTCTGCAAAATAGTTGCTGTGATGTTCAGTGGCAATCATGATGGAGCCTTTCATCAGAAGCATCTCAGTGTTCTGATCCAGCTCCCCAAACGTGACAACCCCTCTGAAGTGAACTCAAAGATCTCTTTATTGGGTGTGCCGGCAGCCCTGGCAAAAAAGTTCTCTCTCACCACAGGCTACCAAGTCCATCCATCAGGGAGATGAATAGTTTTCTGCCACATCTATTCCTCTCCGACCCCTGCCTTTTACCCCCAGAGCTAGGGTGGGGCTTTGCTAGTAGCGGTGGCTCTTCTGTCCCAAGGACCGGCTCATAGATTTCCACTGCTCTCCTCTCCTCTGCTTCTGCACATCCACACGTCAGGCACTGGACCCAGCTTTTCCTCCTCTTCCCCATCAGTTACCTCCAGACCTGGGGGCTGTTTACTCCCCATCTGAGGGCTGACGGATGGCCCAGGCTCTGCCTCTGCCTCTCTCTTTGATAGCTCCATTCCCTCTTCCCCCTTAAAGCTCCCAGGTTGCACTAATGCTGATCCTGATTCCCACACCTCCTCCTCCTCTGATTCAGCTACTGGATGGACAACAGGCCATGATACTCAGCCAATATTAATAGCAACCTTTTAAGAGGACCTTCTCCCAATGGCCCAAAAGAGATTGAGAAAATTCCATTTGTTTTGGGTTTTTTTTGGTGTTTTTTTTGAAATCAAGATTTTTTTTTTAAATTTTAATCTACACATAAACATTAATACATAGACAGTGTGGCATCAATACATCATACAGTCAAAATTAATAAAACTAATCATATCTCTTAATACACGTATTTGCACTGTTATAATCTTTCATTGCTTATTTTTTCAACATTTCCATACTCTCTCCTAGTGCCAATCACTATGTCATTGAAACATACCTAGTAATTTCATTATTTAATTTCCTCTCTTATTTTTTTTAAATAAAAATTCTCATTTGGCAAGCAGTGTGGTTCCAGGTTTCACATCTCAACACAAACATGACCCTAGTTACCTATTCATCTTACTTATTCAGTTTCATATCACATCACAGTTCATATTATCATTTTTCTTAGAGTATTCTCATATCTTATTTTACAGTATTATTTAAAATTCTTGTTTCATTTCTATATTCATATCCCATATTGCCTTTATCTGTCATATTTGCAATTTTATCAATCCTTATGCTATTACTTCTAGAAATTGTCCCCTTTGGTTCAAGCTTACCACCTTCATTTTACTTAATAACAGTATTTCCCTATTTACTACATATCAGGTATACACATATTTTGCATCAGATTCCACATAACATTTTCTCATCCGCTTTGCCCGGTTGGGCAGAACGTTTCTTGGCTGTCTCCCCCACGGCCCGGTGTTGGTCTCGCTCTCTCTGGAGCCCTGAGACGGAAGAGATGCATACGCCCACGTGGGAGACCTGACAGACAGAAAATGGCATAATGGACTTGGTACATACAAGAAGAATTGAAATGGTGGCAGCAGTAGAGGCAGCATGAGGAGCTCCAGAAGGCACAGGCAGCGCCAGGGGACAAGCCCTCTAATCCCTGCGGGTCCAGCTGGCGAGGTGGAAGCCTAACTCCCGAGACTTGCCAGCAAGCCAGAAAAGAGCTCCATTCCTCGGCAAACGCTCAATTCAAAAGTACTCGGAGATCTCTGATTCCTCCCATCCTTGACCAGCACGGCAGAAAAGAACTCATTCCTCGGTGGGCACTAAGTTCGGGAGTGCTCTATTCAAAAGCGCTCAGCGATCTGCGACTTGACCCATCCTTGCTAGAAGGTAAGGCGGTGGGGCTCGCCAGTACCGGGAGGCTCAATGATCATCCTTGCAGGGTGGTGAGACGGTGAGATTCATCCCATCCTTGCAGGGCAGTGAGCACCGGGAGCTGTGAGTCAGTCTTTCGACGACGTTTGCAGCCAGAGTGTGAAACAAACTGCTTCCCCCCTGCCGACCCTCTTCCCCCCTTCCCTCTTCACTAAATTGCAAATCCAGACTTTCTCTTTAAAAGGACAGTAACTTTGGACTTTCAATAAGTAGGGAAGTATTGTTGTAACCGAACTCCTGTGAAGATTGGAAGCAATTTTATTTCCTGTGATATAAGCAGAAATATATTGAAGCCAGGAGCGAATGCTCAATACAAATCTGAGTCTACATAGCAAAAATATAAACTGTTCAAATTGCCAATGCAAGACTATCTTTCTTTCTCTTCCTCTTAAAAGCAACAAACTTTGAAAGTGTATTTAAATTAACTAGGAGGGGGCCACAAATCCCATTCATCAAGGGAAAACAAAACAAAAAGTTTCCTGTTGCCTCCCAGTGAGGGGCCAGAGATCCCCCCTTCAACATCTTTGCATCTTTACTATCTCAAAAACTCAATCTACAAAACAAGAAAGAGAGTGTAAACCCTTGCTCATTGATTGTTTTCAAACAGCCCAGGAAAAGAGACCTCCTGCCAGTTTATAAAGGGTTATAAACCTATTCTCAGATATCAGCAACAGCTAAGCAAAACAAAGCAAAGCATTAACCCTTTACTTACCAACTCTCAATACTACTTCATACTACTTACTTTCATTATCTCAAAAAAATTAATTTCTTTAAAATAATTAATTTTTATCAAATGATCAATTGATTTTTGTTTTTTGCTTAGTATGATTGAATGTTTAGTGCGTATGGTGTAATTACTGAATATCTGATTAGTAAAATCAGTGATTTAGTGAATTTAATTGACCAGTGTGTTTAGTAATTACTGTAATAAATTAGGCTGTTTGTTGCTTAGCAAAATTTGATTAGAGTGATTTGAATAACCAATTGATTGATTGATTGATTTTTAGTAATAAGCAACCTTACTTTTGATTTGTTCTCTAACATATCAATTAACATTTATTAATTACCAACATTCATTAAGTAACTGTCTACCTATCACATTAACTAGCTATTGTAATTGATTACTGTACTATTGCCATTGACCATGCCAGCCAAAAACTCCAAACCAAAACAAAAGAAAAATATCTCTACCAATGACCTCCCAGACTCCTGCACATGTTTCAAATGTCTTGAAACCATCAATGAAAGTGAAATTTACATCAAATGCCACCTATGCGATAATCTAGCCCACCCTGCCTGCTTAAACGCAAACAAAAACCTAGCTGATATGGTTAAAAATTCAGATACATTCTTTTTCTATATTCATCATGTTCTCCTAAGCTAAACAAATTGAGTACCCTACCTCAGGGATCCCCAACCTTTTCGATGCCGCGGCCCGGTTCCGGCATCAGCTGGGCGCCGCGGCCTGGTACCGGCGTCAACTGGGCGCCGCCATCTTTTTATGGCGAAAAGCGCTTCCGGTGACGCCACCGGAGCGCTTTTCGTCAAAAAATTGGCGGCGCCAGCGCTCAGTGAGCTTTTTCGGTAGAAATGGCTCTCTACCGGAAAAGCTCACCGAAGCGCTACCGCCGCCATCTTTTATGACGAAAGCGCTTCCGGTGAGCTTTCTACCCGGAAAAGCTCACCGGAAGCGCTTTTTACCAAAAGATGGCGGCGCCAGCAACCAGCGGCCCGGTAAGGCTTGTTCCAGCGACCCGGTGCCGTCCGCGGACCGGTGGTTGGGGACCCCTGCCCTACCTGACAGAGTTGAAAGCATAGAATCACTCATTCACTCAATAGAAGAATGCTTAGCAACATGTTTTGAAACAACTATACAAGCAAGCCTAATTTCTCTTGAAAAAAAAAATACAGCACAGATAAGTGAGTACCTATCAGCTCAAAACCAAATCCCACAACAACCACAACCACTACCTCAACTACAATCACAACTACAACCAAAAATAACCACCAAACCACAGCCACAAACAATTACTATCCCTTCAAATAATTCCACAAATAATATCTCCTTACTCATCAGAGACACCATGGAACATGAACAGAAACATCCAAATGCCATCTTATTTGGTCTCAAAGACACCAACGAATCAGATGACATCACCAAAGTTCATGATATCATAAGCAACTCTAATACAACAAACATCTCTCCTTAAGATATCATTGAAACAAACAGAGATGGCCATGGGTACAAATACAATGTCGGCTCTGTGGCCCCAAGGTTTTGTAGAGTTGTATGCAAAAATGAGTCCAGGAAACATATATTCATTCATACAATAAATGCCATTGCAAAAACCAATCCCAATCACAAAAAAATTCACTCAAGACCAGACTAATCCATACTGCAAAGAATCCGCTCCTGTGAACTCTGTGCAGAACTCAAAAACCATCTAGACAATGGAGAAAAGGACCTGTACATTGACTACAGAGCTGATTGCATCAAAAGAAAGTCACACAACCCACAACTCCGCATCCAACCCCACCTCATCCAATCCAACATCACTCAAAACTAGGCACGCACGCCCCTAACTACCTCTATTCCAACCACAACTGGCCTTAAATGCAAGCTACTCAATGCAAGAAGCCTTGTAAATAAAATACCTGAACTTCTCCTCTTACTAAATACGGCTAAATTCAACATCATATTTGTCTGTTAAACATGGCTCAATGCATCTCTCCCTGACTCCATTACCACAGTAAGAGACTATCATGTTTACCGATCAGATCGTGAAATCCGTAGAGGAGGTGGTGTTGCTATCTTCTATAAAAAGTCCCTACATCTAAAAAACATCCAAGTTACCCAAGAGCTTGCTCTTCCTGAGACCATCATCTGTGAACTATCTTTAAATATCACATTTCGATTCTTACTATGTTATAGAGCACCTGATTATGACATCGAACATGCAAACAAGCTTAATACACTACTAACATGGGCAGCATCCTTCCCACACGCTTTTATCTTTCTTGGTGACTTCAATCTACCTCATATTAACTGGACCCTAAATGAATGTAAAACTGAACCCAAACATGCAACCTTCTACAATGCAGTAACAAACCTGGGACTGGAACAACTAATAACCAACAATACTAGACTTAACAACTGCCTCGATCTCATCTTCTGCAATACTTTGAATTCAATTTACGGAATACAAATTAAAGAACCCTTTTCCGACAGTGACCACAACATGATTCACTTTTGTCTCAACATACGTCCACACAAAAATCATCACAATAATGGAATCCCCAATTATAACTTCAAAAAAGGCAACTATGATCTTATAAACAATGATCTCTCATCCCTTGATTGGCAATTTCTATTCTCTGGATGCAATACTGTAGAAGACCATTACAACATATTTTTACTTGAAGTCAAAAGAGTCATCAAACTATATGTACCATTAACAACTCCCAAAACCAGAAAAAACAAATTACCCCAAACAATAAGGAAGCTTCAATCCAAAAAGAAATCACTTTGGCGGAAAAACAAATCTGGTCATGTTGCCAACTTCAAAAGCCGATACAAAAATTTGTGCCACCAGATAAAAACTGAATGCATCAATTATCACATTAAACAAGAAGAAAACCTTCTACGCACCAATTCCATCCGCACTTTCTACAATTTTATAAATAACAAACTAAAAGACTCAAGGTCCATCCCACCCCTGAAAGGACCTAATGGTAAAGACTGCAACGACGACACTGTTAAAGCCAACCTCTTTAACAAATTCTTTGGCTCAGTATTTATAAACAGCAATGGATCATGCCCAGTACTTCCTAGTCAAACCACAGACAACTACAATGATTTAATACATATCGATTTTACAGAAGACAATGCTGAAAAAGCACTGTGCAATCTAAAACCATCTCTATCTATTGGACTGGACTGAATATGTGCCTACTTCTTAAAAAAGCTACCCACTGTCCTATTGTTTCTTTTATATATTTTTTATTTTCTTATATGTATCCATGTATTCATAACTATGTTTTTACTTATACCTGTTATCTTGTAAGCAATTGACAAATAAAAAAAATAAACAAATAAAAATAAATACTCATCATCTATATATTACAAATGTATTAATCTAATAAATTAATTATAGCAACTGATATGAATCTTTCCATAGTAATTCTCATATTTTTACACATCACTAATCAATTAATATATAATATTCTTGTTATAAATTCCCATTTATTTCATTGAATTCCATATCTAATGTAATGATAATCCTTTAATAAAAAAGAAAAAGAAAGAAAAAAACAATATCAGTTACAATCTTGTCTATTTTCAATACTTATTCTTATATATCACAGCACATTACCTTGCGGACTCTCCTTCCCTACTCTTATTTACCTATTATCTCTCACTCTCACAATAATATAATTTCTTTTCATTCTTGTTTGAGGAAATTTCATTTGTTGATCAAGATGGACACCATCAACCTTCAGATCCAACAAAAAAGAAACACCACTTTGTGTAGGCCTATTTTACACTTTAGACTTATGTTTATTAATAATGGGGAGATCCTGGGAAGGTCTGTGTGCCATTTGAGGTGACAAAAAAGGCTGATCAAAATGTTAAGCCACTGAATTTTAATACTTCTGTTGACCTTTTACAGCAGCTTTTTAGCTCTCTTCTAGTCTCTGTTTTCGAAGTGTGCTCTGATATATCCAATAATCTTATTAGAGGAGAAAAACTCCTTAGGAAACAATATGATTACTAATCTTACCGCAGAGGGCAATTATTTATTCTTCCCAAAATTAATTGATTTGTTCCCAAAATTGCAAAAATACGTTATTTGTGCATTCTTAGGAGTTAAAATATTTCAAGTGGGTAGAAATCTCCTTATTTCTCGGTCTAATTTCTCCTTGACTGGTTTCCATCCATTGCTTCTTGGTTTGCCTTCTGGTGCTTTGGAGAATAGGAATAGAAGCTCCCTCCTCTCTGTGGCAGCCCATCAAATATTGGAACATGTTTAACTCATTAATTTAGGCTTTTGCATGTTGTGAGCCACCCAGACACTGGATGAGATGCGCAGTCAAACAAATCAAATAATAATGCCTCTCATTTTCACTTCAAACGATGGAAGCCTTTCACTGCTTTTCACAGAATCTGCCATTGAAACATTTCCAAAAGCTGGATTTCCTATTCCGAAATGGATGAAGGTATCATTCAAAAAAAAAAAATCCTTTCTTCTTTCATTTAATCTCTGGAAATCTTCTTTCATCTAACTTAAAAGACGGGACCCCATTAAATTGCATTCTTTGTCATTTCTATCCCAGCATAGAGACATGCTGTTTTATAACTTGTCCAGGCAGTTGTTTTTTTCTGGGAACCATACCGAGTGCAAATAGAAAATACAGCATCTATTTATTCAAATGGCTTAAGAAAATTAACCTGGATTGTCCGTTTAGTACCTCAAAGTTAACAGCGATGTCTACACTGACTCCCAAAAACTTTAATGACAGAATAACAGAGTTGGAAGGGACCTTGGAGATCTTCTAGTCCAGGGGTCACCAACCTTTTGGACCTCTGGGACCACCAAACTCATAATTTTAAATCCCGCGGACCAGAGACCCTGGGAAAATCCCCAAAAAAAGTCTGCAGGAAAATTCCCCACCCTGTTCTCCTACCGATTGATCATTCTTTATTTGGGATCACAGGATACCGTCTCCAGCTCCGTTCTCAGGGGGAGAGAGACAGAGAGAGAAACTTTTGGCTTCATGCAAGGAAAGCAGCAGAAGCAGCAGAAGTCTTTTTTTTCTCTCCCCCAAATCCCGCCAGAAACAAGTCTTCGTGAGACTTGTCATGCCAGCACAGCCTCTTGGAGCAGGATGCCTTGCGGGGTCCCAAAGACTCATTTCTGGCAGAGTTTGAGGGAGAGAAAGAAAGACTTTTGCTGCTTTCCTTGCGTGCAGCCAAAAGCAGAAGAAGAAAGAAGCAGAAAGAAGCAGCCAGGTGGCCAGGCGAGGTACATGGGGCGAGTGGGGGGAGTTCCCCCTCCGCCCTTTTTCCCCTCCACTCACTACCTTGTGTTGTTTGCAATGCAAGTGATGCAAGACTTGTGTTCCCACGGGCCATGTGGGTGGTGCAGCCTTGTGTTTCTGCGTAACCCGGATGAATTGCTTCAGGGGTGATTTGGGGGTGACATTTCTCTGCAGACCACCAAAATTTTCTCGTGGACCACCAGTGGTTCCCGGCTCACTGGTTGGCAACCACTGTTCTAGTCCAACCCTCTGCACAAGCAGGGGACGCGATACAATTTTAGGCAAATGGCTGTGCAGTCTCTCCTTGAAAACCTCCACAACTTCTTTTAAGAAGAGATTGGACAGCCCCTTATCTGAAATGGTACAGGGCAAGGGTCGGCAACCTTAAACACTCAAAGGGCTGCAGAGGACCTATCCAGAAGTCCCCTGTTCAATTCTGCAGCTGACCAGAAATCCAATTCACCCACCATAGAGTCTCCTCCTAGTGTGGCAACCTTCTTCCTCTGATGACCGGAAGTCCGGTTCCCCCACCATAGAGTCTCCTCCTAGCGCACCATCCTTTTTCCTCTACCTGTCCTAACTGAAAGTCCTATCAATTGTGGAGCCAACCGGCATAGAGAGCTGCAGCAGAGGGATGAAAGAGCCACATGCAGCTCCAGAGCCGCAGGTTGCCATCCCCTGGTATAGGGTCTCCTGCTTGAACAAGGGGCTGGACTAGAAGATCTCCAAGATCCCTTCCAGAGGTGATATCCAGCAGGTTCTGACCAGTTCTGGAGAACCGGTAGTGGAAAATTTGAGTAGTTCAGAGAACTGGCTAATACCACCTCTGACTGGCCCCACCCCTATTTATTCTTTGCCTCCCGAGTCCCAGCTAATTGGCTGGGTTCTTCTTTGGTTGCCCTGCACAGGAGAATGGAGCTGGAAAGCAGGTTAGTGGGGTGGGGAGGGAATGAGATTTTGCAGTAACCTTCCCCTGTCATGCCCACCAAGCCACACCACACCCACAGAACTGGTAGTAAAAAAAATTTGAATCCCACCAATGGGATGTAGGACAAAATTATGGTTGCTTTGAAGGCTCTAAAGTTGCAATTTGTTTGGCTCTCAATCCTATCCTGGATCGGTGATTTTGTTATGGGTTGCATTGTTTTTCCAATAATATTTGGAAAAGTGCATCAGGTGTTCCATTTCCTCCTTTGGAAAACTTGCAACTGGGAACTCACAATGCTCACAACCAATAAAGAGGCAGCCTTTATAGCTCTCCTGTTGTCTCCTGGTTTAGATTTTTTATATTTTTCAGCCAAATTGCAGAAGAACTCAACTTTTTCTTCTTCCTGTTCTAATCCCCAGTCTTTTATTTTTTATTTGATTTGATTTGTCAATCGCTTACAAGATAACAGGTATAAGGATAAGCATAGTTATGAATATATGAAATGAATACATATGAGAAAAATAAAAGAAACAATAGGACAGGGATGGTAGGAATCTTCCCTTTGATGTGTTACAAAGAGGAGTTTTTGGTCTATTCCATGAGCATTGGGAATTTAAAAACGTGTCTTCATTATAATGACTGCATTCATAGCACTTCGTTCCTATTTTAATTCTTGTCTTGGTGGGATTATAATGCGACAGCTATTGCAAAGCTCTATGAAGGGAAGATGCACTAGTGAGAGAATACAGGGAAAAATATGAACAACTCTGTCTTACCGGTGCATGACAACCAATGGTGGTATTCAATGTTTTTACTACCAGTTCTGTGGGTGTAGCTTGATGGATGTGGTGTGGCTTGGTGGATGTGGCATGGCCTGGTGGATGTGGTGTGGCTTGGTGGGCGTGGCTTGGTGAGTGTGGCAGGGGAAGGATGCTGTAAAAAGGGGGGGGGGGGGGGGGGTGGGGGGTGGGAGGGGCGGGGGGGGGGGTTGGGTTGGGGTGGGGGGGGGGGGGGGTTGGGGGTGGGGTGTGGGTTTTCTCCATTCCTTCCCCACTGCTGGGAGAAGGATACTGCAAAATCCCATTCCCTCCCCACCCCACTAACCTGCTTTCCGGCTCCGTTCTCCTGTGCAGGGCAACCAAAGAAGACCCAGCCAATCAGCTGGGACTCGGGAGGCGGAGAATAGATGGGGGTGGGGCCAGTCAGAGGTGGGATTTGCTGGTTCTCTGAACTACTCAAATTTTCCACTACCGGTTCTCCAGAACTGGTTAGAACCTGCTGAATACCACCTCTGATGCCAACCTTCCCGATTTATCTTTTTTAAAAAAAATATTAGTTTATAATATAAAATACGAAAGAAAACAGTGAGAAAATAAGGGAGGAAAGAGGGAAGGAGAAAGCAAAGGGGGGGAAAAGAAAGAAAAGGTGTTAACTTCCAATTCCTTTTGGTGCAGTAGAATAGCATCAAACCTCAACTATTTACTTTTGCATAGTAATATAAACTAGCTATTTCTACAACAACAAACCTATCTCATTGGTAAAATCAAAGTTTTGTTTTTTTCCACCTCAAGCACAAAGTCCAGTCTCCAAGTAGAAACAAAAGTAATTGTATTTTTTTTTCTTTGACCAAAACAGTCAATTTAGCTATCTCTGCTTTTGGAGCCTTTCATCCATGGTGGGAATCAAGGAGTTCACCCATTTTTGTGCATAAAGTAATCTTGCTGCCATCAATATATATAAAAAACATTTTTTGCCCCATGACTTTATCCACGTAACCCCAAAGAAAAATTTCTAGTTTTATCTTTATATTCAACTTTGACACATTTCTGTATTAAGATGTGGGTCCTGCTCCAATATTTCCATTTATCATTTAGAAGCAGATGTGGTATTCAGCAGGTTCTGAACAGTTCTGGAGAACCGGTGGTGGAAATTTTGAGTAGTTCAGAGAACTGGCAAATACCACATCTGAATGGAGATTTTTCAGTATCCTTCCCCTGCCATGCCCCGCCCACCAAGCCACACCCACAGAACCAGCAGTAAAAAAAAAAAAAAAAAAAAGAATCCCATCACTGGTTGGAAGGCTCAAATCTAGGAAGTCCCCATGGCCACTTGTACAATATCTGCTTAACTATAACCCTGATTGTTCGTGGAAAGCCAACTGACTCGCTGAATGCCCAGACAGAGGAAGACATATAGATGATCCCACACAAAAGGTGCCAGGTTTTGAACTATCACACCAGCAATGCACAATCCTGAATAAGAGTCTGCCAGGATTAATTGTATAATATTCCATATTTCCATATTCTCAGCATCCATTCATATCTCCCTTTAGAAGCCTAAAGTCTCTTCCTTCCTTCCTTCCTTCCTTCCTTCCTTCCTTCCTTCCTTCCTTCCTTCCTTCCTTCCTTCCTTCCTTCCTTCCTTCCTTCCTTCCTTCCTTCCTTCCTAATAGTACTTAGACTTATATACCACCTGACAGTGCTTTACAGCTCCTTCCTTCCTTCCTTCCTTCCTTCCTTCCTTCCTTCCTTCCTTCCTTCCTTCCTTCCTTCCTTCCTTCCTTCCTAATAGTACTTAGACTTATATACTGCTTCACAGTGCTTTACAGCCTTCTTTCCTTCCTTCCTTCCTTCCTTCCTTCCTTCCTTCCTTCCTTCCTTCCTTCCTTCCTTCCTTCCTTCCTTCCTTCCTTCCTAACAGTACTTAGACTTATATACTGCTTCACAGTGCTTTACAGCTCCTTCTTTCCTTCCTTCCTTCCTTCCTTCCTTCCTTCCTTCCTTCCTTCCTTCCTTCCTTCCTTCCTTCCTTCCTAATAGTACTTAGACTTATATACTGCTTCACAGTGCTTTACAGCCCCTTCTTTCCTTCCTTCCTTCTTTCTTTTCTTTTCTTTTCTTTTCTTTCTTTTCTTTCTTTCTTTCTTTCTTTCTTTCTTTCTTTCATTACCTTTATAAATCAATAAATCCATCAACCAATCAGAATAGAGCTGGAAAGGACCTTGGAGGACTTTTAGTCCAACTCCCTGCTCAAGTAGAAGACCCCATACCTGTGATGGCAAACCTTCTGGGTCCCGAGTGCCCAAAGCACATGTGCATACATTTTCGGTATGCAAAATGCAAGGTGCCCCCCCTATGCATGCGCGCACCACCCCTCCACACCTGTGCCCACACTCCCCGCATCACCCCTGCCCCCTGAATGCACCCCTGCCCCCAAGCATGTGTGGCAGAGACCCAAAGACCAGCTGGTCCATGGGAGGTACGCTTGCATGCGCGGTAGAGCTGAGCTGGTGTGACAGTGCACGTGCCCACAGAGAGGGCTCTGCGTGTGTTCTGACCCACGCCCTTTTCCAACAAATCAAACACAATCCAAAGGGAACAGAAACCTTGTAATGCTTTTACAAAATAATTAGCTGTGATAAGCAAAAGCCTTGCCAAACTGTGCAAGACTTGCCAAAAGATAACAGACAAGAAATAATTTGCAAAATAATAATCTTCAAATACAAACTCAGGATACTGGAATGTCCACGAGGCTGGAGTTTCAAAACGTCTTTGCCTTCTGCAAAGTATGTTTGTTTCACAGCTGGCTTTTATCTTCTTGAAGGAGGGGCCATTTCCTTGCAGCTTTACTCCCGAGTCACCCATGCTGTTGTAACTGTTCTTTCTTCCGAGCAATCCTGCATTCACTCGCACTTGGCACAGGCTCCTCGGGAACCTCCTCATCACAGCTGCCAGCCCCCACAATCTCTGAGGGCAGCAGTCCACTCCCTAATGGTCCTGGGCCCTCATCTGAGTCCTCGCTCTCCTCAGCTGTCTGCACCTGCTGCTGGCTAACCACAGTGTGCCATCTGTGGCACGCATGCCAGAGTTTTGCCACCATGGCCCTACATCATTTCAGACAAGTGGCTGTTCAGTTTCTTCTTAAAAACATCCAGTGGTGAGGCACCTACAACTTCTGAAAGCAAGCACTGGTTAATTGTGTAAGAGTTTGCAGCAGAAATTCACATCCAGAAAACACACAGATGACTGATTCAGCAGGATCATTAACTTCGTTATAAACATAATAATATGAGCAAAGTTTACAATACCATTTGTAGATTCTTTCAACATAACATAAGCAAAACTACAAGCAGCAGCAGCCCAGAGAGCTCAGAACAGATACCAGTTTCTGTTTCAATTCTCAGCAAAGCACACAGAGCCAAACCCCACCCAGTCTGTCAGTTCCCATTGGCTGGTCTGTTGCCATGCTTACTCACTTGCTGACTTTGTTAACCATGTCTCTGCCAGTTAATGAATATACTCTGACAAGTTGTCCTCATTGTTAGGAAGTTTCTCCTTAATTTTAGGTTGCTTCTCTCCTTGATTGGCTTCCATCCATTGTTTCTTATCCTGCCCTCGGCTTCTTTGGAGAATAGCTTGACTCCCTATTCTTTGTGGCAGCCCCTGAGATATTGGAACACTGCTAACATGTTGCCTTTAGTCCTTTTTTTTCATTAGACTAGACATACTAATTCCTGCAACTGTCCTTCACATGTTTTAGTCTCCAGACCTTTAATCATCTTTGTTGGTCTTCTTTGCACTTTTTCCAAAGTCTCAACATCAGTAACTCAAGGCAATTCTTCCTCCACATGTTTTCTCCATAATAACAATCCTATGAGGTAGGCTAGGCTTGATTGAGAGAAAGTGAGAGACCCAAAGTCACCCAGCCAGCTTTCTTGTCTTAAGGCGGGGCTGGAACACAATGTCTGCAGGTGATTGGTGGAAAGTCACCCAACCAGCTTTCATACCTCAGGTGGGACTAGAGCTCATTGTCTCCTACTGACTGGCTCAAAGTCACCCAGCTGGATTTCATGTGTAAGGTAAAACTAGAACTCACCATCCCCTGTTGATTGGCCCAAAGTCATCCAGCCAACTTTCCTGCCTCAGGTAGGACTAGAAATTAACAGTTGCTGGAATTGAGTATCCTATCCCTATCCCTATCCCTATCCCTATTCTATCCTATTCCTATTCTATTATATTCCTATTCTATTCTATTCTATTCTATTCCATTCCATTCCATTCCATTCCATTCCATTCCATTCTATATTTTCTATTCTATTCTATTCTATTCTATTCTATTCTATTCTATTCTATTCTATTCTATTCTATTCTATTCTATTCTATTCTATTCTATTCCATTCCATTCCATTCCATTCCATTCTACATTTTCTATTCTATTCTATTCTATTCCATTCCATTCCATATTTTCTATTCTATTCTATTCTATTCTATTCTATTCTATTCTATTCTATTCTATTCTATTCTATTCCATTCCATTCCATTCTATTCTATCCTATTCCTATCCTTTCCTTTCCTTTCCTTTCCTTTCCTTTCCTGTCCCGTCCCGTCCCATCCCATCCTATTCTATTCCATTCCATTCCTCACTGTCTCCTAGTGATTGGCCCAAAGTCACTCAGCTGCTTAAGGTAGGACTAGAACTTCTGGTTTCTAGCCTGGTGACTTTATTTTAAATTTTAAAGTTAGACCAGTTTGGTCTAGTAGATCAAATTTAAATAAATTAAATAATACTAATACTAATAATAATCATCGTTGTCATCGTTGTCATCATCATCATCATCCTGACAAAGTTTTGGACGTCACAATACAGTCGCTCAGATGGTCCATTGGAACTTGTGTCATTTGCCTGTATCAAAGAACTGGTGGGATCACAAGCCTGAAAAAGTGGTCGAAAATGAGCATGCAAAAGTACTGTGGGACTTCCAAATGCAGACTGACAAAGTTTTAGAACCCAACACCCCAGATATCACGATTGTGGAGAAGAAAAAAGTGTGGATCGTCGACATTGCCATACCTGGTGACAGCAGAATCAACGAGAAACAACTTGAAAAAGTCACCAGATATCAGGACCTGAGAATCGAACTGCAGAGACTCTGGCATAAACCAGTGCAGGTGGTTCCAGTGGTACTCGGCACACTGGTTGCTGTGCCTAAAAAGACCTAGGCAAGAATTTAAGAACAATTAGCGCTGACAAGATCACCATTGGTCAGCTGCAGAAGGCCACCTTACTGGGATCTGCTCGCATAATCCGCCTATACATCACGCAGTACTAAATGCTTCGGAAGTGTTCGACTAGTGATTTGTGATACGAAACCCAGCATAGTCATCTCGTTTGCTGTGTATACTGTCCTTTTTGTGTATAATAATGGCAGAGATGTTACAAACAACTATGGGCCCTCTCATCGCTTGCCAAAATATAAAATATAAAACACCCCATCGTCTTCAGAGCTGATGTTATAAAGAAACTGAGATTCTTAAGTCCACATTTAAGAAATGAGGGAGTGATTGGATGTATGGCTATTCCCCTAAAACCAGAGATGCTGTTTTTAGTTACTGTTTGGAGTCTGTCAAAATTAATGGTGTGGTATCAGCTCAAGAAAGGGAGAGTTGTAATCGGTCAAATTTAATTGACAACCCAGTGGAACAAAAGGAGATTTGATTTTTATTGTGAGCTGCAAGCCTTGGAAACCTCCCATTAAATACAGACAATTAAGATTAATTGGAAGAACACTGAAGAAATTAGTGTGGGCTCACAAATGCATCCAGCTGCCCCATAATTAACCCAAACAGTAGCAAGTCCCACAAATGCAATATTAAAAAATACCTTAGAACTTCGTCTATAATTTATCTTAATAGACATTATTTGACTTTAAAAAGGTGATCCTTGGTGGAGAGAGAGTTTCTATTTATTCGCTGTTTTAAAAAAGATGTGCTTTGGACATGAAGCATTACTACAAAACTCTGTACCTAGGTTGTGTTTAGTTTTTGTATATGCAAAGCCTCCTGTGAATATGATTCATATTCTAATACGAAAATTTTTGAAAATGGAGATAAAAATGAAACCAGAACTTTTCCTTTGGGGCCTAATGGAAAAAGAACTGGAGAAAAAATTTGGAACTTTTGTCATTATATATGTTGACAACAGCAAGACTATTGTATGCACAAAAATGGAAGGACACTTTGATTCCTACCATGGATGAATGATTGCAGAAGTTGATGGAGTTGACTGAAATGGCAAAACTGACTACTTTGATTAAAGAAAAGAACACAAGTACTTTTGTTTCCACGTGGAAACCGCTTCTGAACTTTGTGCTTGATGTGGAAAAGGATGAAAATCTAACTTTGGGTTTTACAGATTAGACAGATAGCTCTTTATAGAAATGGCTTGTTTATACTATTACGGAAAAGCAAAAAGTTGTATTTTGATGTTAATGCCTTATTTTACTGTAACAGCGAGAGCTGGAAGTCAATGCTTCTTTTTTTTTTTCTTTTCCCTATCTTTCCTCACTTCCCTTCCCCCCCTCACTGCTCTTCTATTTACTTTTGTATTTTGCATTGTATAATACTCTCTAACTCGATAAAAAATGTTTAAGAAAAATGCAAAGCCTCCTGTGTTCCTATTTGAATATCGAGCAGGTCATTATAGGATTACCTTTTCCCAGCTTAAAAGTTTAACTCCATACAGTTGGCTGCAGGAGATCTCAACTTACAACTATTCATTTAGTGACTGTTCAAACTTATGAAAGAAAGAAAGAAAGAAAGAAAGAAAGAAAGAAAGAAAGAAAGAAAGAAAGAAAGAAAGAAAGAAAGAAAGAAAGAAAGAAAGAAAGAAAGAAAGAAAGAAAGAAAGAAAGAGAGGGAGAGGGGGAGGGAGGGAGGGAGGGAGAGTGGGTGGGTGGAAGGAAAGGAGAGAAGGTGGGAAGGAGAAGGAAGGAAGGAAAGGAGAAAAGGTGGTAAAGAGAAGGAAGTAAGGCAGTCAGACTGGAAGGAAGGAAGGAAGGAAGGAAGGAAGGGAAGGGAAGGAAGGAAGGAAGGGAAGGAAGGAAGGTGGGAAGGAAGGAAGGAAGGAAGAAGGGGAAAGGTGGGAAGGAAGAAGGAAGGAAGAGGAAGGAAGGAAAAAGGAAGGAAGGAAAGGTGGGAAAGAAGAAGGAAAGGAAAAAGTAAGGCAGTCAGACAGGAAGGAAGGAAAAAAGGAAAGGAGAGAAGTTGGGAAGGAAGGAAGGAAGGAAGGAAGGAAGGAAGGAAGGAAGGAAGGAAGGAAGGAAGGAAGGAAGAAGCCAGCCCGCCCAATATAGCCCTTTTTCCTAGAGAAAACAACTGCAAGATTAAACATTCTTCTCCTCCCATTGCTCTACTGCACCAAGTTTTCTTCGCAATGCTATCCCCCAAACATATTTGCGATCCCACTCCAGGCCCTACATTCTGCTGCTCCTTTTTCTATTTCCTGCTCTCTCCACTGGGTCAGGCCTTTTGCGCCTTCAACCCGAAGGAAGACATCTTGAGCGGCTTGTTAATTTTGTGCATGTGTGTGTGTGTGTGTGTGTGTGTGTAGAGAACACTGTGTAGTCCCTACCTCCTGAAATTCCATTAACCTTCAGGACGGCTGACAAAATAAACAAACCCCATCAAAGTATTTGATAAACAATTCTCTATTGAGCTCAGCCACATGGAGAACTCAAGGAAGGTCCATAGGGGTGAAGTCCCCTTGAAGGTCAATCAACAGATTCCTGCCTAAAACCAGAGGTGGTATTCAGCCGGTTCGGATTGGCACATAGAACTGGTAGGGGAAAAAAATGAAAACCCATTGTTCTAACTAAGGCTTATGGAGATACTAACAAACACACGTTAGTCCCCAAACCCTTTTTTTTTTCTTTATTTCAATGCCTGTGAATTTTAGTCATTCACAGCCCATAATGAGTCTCAAACAGTTTGTAAATAGTCCCATGGAAGTCTTCCAACATCCTTCAGGATAAGTCTGATAAGCACCCACCTTTATCTTCCTTGAAATGCTGCACAACGACTAAATGTCCAATTAGTTATACGAGGCCAAAATGGAACACAAATTCAACACCGAGCTTCAGGTTTCAAACCGACCAGTACGAACAAAGTTGCTTCCTGCAAAGGCTCCTGTCCCTTTGCTCCTCCTTTATGTCTTATGGGAGGGCCAATCACCTCCAAGCCTTACTCCTGAGTCACCCCTTTTGTCTTAGCTGTTCTTGCCTTCTGTTCCTCTGTCTCACTGCTGTCAGATTCTGAAGGCTCTGGAGTCAGCACATAACTCCCAGATGCCCCTGGCTCCATCTCTGTATCGGATGCAGGACCCTCGTCCGAGTCCTCCCCAGACTCCAGGACTGGCCCATGTTCCTCCCCACTGTCCGACTCTGCTACCATCTCTGCAGGCCGCCAATGGATCACGACACACACCACTTCCTAAAACCCTTCTTAAACAGATGGCTTCCTCTTTCTGGAGAAGTTTTCTCCTTTTCTTTTTATCACTTTGTTTCATTTGACGAATACTTGACAATATTTTGAGAACCTGGATGACAAGTTTTTAGCTGTTATGGGTTGGTGGTTTTCGATTTCAAGCTCAGAGCTGAGTCGCCTAATGCAATGTGGATCGAGCAAATACAATATGTCAGACGAGAGCTACTATGAAGTAGAAACAACTAATAACCGTTTACCTTCTGTTGGGTTGTAAAATTACACCGTGATGGATATTTGAAGGCTCTTGGCAGGTGCAGGGAGGATATGAAGAGAGATCTCGGTCAGATGGTTCTTCTTTCTTCATGGAATCATTCTGGCGTTCCAATGGTTTATTGGCAAAGGAAGATGTTTTTCCCACAACGTGGATCTCGACAGTCGTGGAAAGTTGGACATTTGCGACAATCTACATTGTCCCATTATTCTTCCCAGAGGTAATCATAATCTAATGAGAAATTGACAAACGCAACGGTTCCAGGCAGTTCTGAGGACTGATAATCTCAGGAGATTTTGTCCAACAAGGAAAGGAGGAGAGCTTGACACCACCATCCAAACTCATTTGTCGGATTCTCACAGATTAGCAGATTTCCTGGGAAACCCAAGCCAGAATCATATAATAAGACCTTCCTTCCTTTCTTCCTTTTTCTGCCTCACTTTTTTTCCTTTTTCTTCCTCTTCTTCCCTCGCTTCTTTCCTTCCCTCTCATACACCTTTCCTTCTTTCTTTCCTTCCTTCCTCTCCCCCTTTCTTCCTTCCTTCTTCCTACTCTTTCATTGTTCCCTCCTTCCTTTTTCCCTCCTTTCCTCCCTTCCTTCCTTCCCTTTCATTGTTCCTCCCTTCTTTCTTCCCTTCCTCCCCCTTCCTTCTTCCATCCCTCCATCCCCCTTCCTTCCTTCTCTTTCATTTTGTCTTCCTTCTTCCATCTTCCATCCCCTCTCCCTTCATCCCTTCCTTCCTTCTTCCCCCTCCTCCATCCCCCTTCCTTCCTCCATTCCCCTCTTTCATTCCTTCCTTCTTTCCTTCTTTTATTCCTTCTCTTTCATTTTTCCTTCCTTCCTTCCTTTTGTCTCCTCCCTCCTTTCCTCTCCATCCCTCCCTCCACCCCTCAGAACAAATTCCTAAGTAGGGCTCCTTTGGAGCAAAACAAATTAAATATACAGATGAACTGGAAGTAAATTAAGGCATGTTTGAGACAAAAATTGCACACCCAGAGATAATTTAGCTCCATGTCAGGAGCATAAAAGGTGCAGATCTGGAAATGTCTTTGAACTGCGACAGATGGTTTCTCATCAGACCTTAGAAACAGGATTTTTCCATTCTTATTTTTGAGCGCTTGAGACAGAGAAAATATCAGGGGAAAAGCCCACAGCATTTTGATCACTGCAAATTTTGATAAGGCAATTTTGATAAGGTACATTGGACAAGGGAGCCTCTTCAGAGTCATTCAAAATATAACTTAGAAGACTTTTGATATCTGCCTTATTAGCCATTCCTTACCTCTATTATGACCACAACTGAGTCCAAAATTCCTGTTGTTAAGTGAGAACCTTCACTAGGTGAATTTTGCCCCATTTTATGACTTTTCTTGCCCCAGTTGTTAAGTGAATCACTTCAGTTGATAAGTTAGTAACCTGGTTGTTAAGTGAATCCGGCTTTCCCCATTGACTTTGCTGGTCAGGAGGTTGCAAAAGGGGATCACACAGCTTCAGGATACTGCGACCGTCATAAATATGAACTGGCTGCCAAACCAATCTGAATTTTGATCACGTGATCATGGAGGATGCTGGAAAGGTCGTAACTGTGAAAAACGGTCACAGGTCCCTATTTTCAGGGCCGTTGTAACTTTGAACAGTCACTGAATGAACTTGTTCTGACCCAAGCTTTGTCAAACTTAATAAAACACAAACTGAATTTAAAAGTAAAACCTTTTTTTAATGTGACGCTGGGAATTGCTTGCATTCCCAGCCAAGACTAATTAGACACAGTTCCTCCAGATAAGAGCACGCTTTTCAGTGCTGTAAAATGCTGCCAAAAAAACAGAAGTCCAATTAAGGCTAACATAAACCAACCCAAAAACCCAGAAAAAAAACAACCAGAGTACAGAGCTTCACAAAGGATTCAGAGGTTACTGAACTGCTTTGCTTCCTGAAAAGCTCTTTGTCATTGAGGACTGTTAGGGATATACACCCTAGCAGAACCTGCACGGCAGTCAGGCAGGCAGGCAAATATGTGAGATAAACGTTTTTGTAGCTTACACTCAGTAAAACAGATACAATGTGCTAGTTAAATAGTTTATTCCAGTAAGATTTATAGCATAGTCAAACAGTCCATATATCATACACTAGTTCAGTCCGTCCGGGGATTAATCAGTTGCAAAGTCCAGTGTCGAAAAAGAGGTCAGTAAACTTACAAATATCAGTCCTGTAATATATCTCCTTGCAGTAGAGATATGAAGAAGTCAAACCTCTTTTCTTCTTTCAGTAACAGCAGAGAACACGGGCAGTTAACAATCCATCATCGTCAGCAAGCAATCCAGTAAGCCAGCAATCAATCAGGTTCTCTTGCTCCCTCTTATGGCGTTTTTACAGCCGCACCCAAAATTACATGCTTTGCAGTTAAAGTGACACACACTTAAATTCACTATCATAGCTTATATATATTATTTTACCCAAACTACGTTAGGTAACCTATGTTATTCCTAACAAGGACTGACTTTTATCCCTGATGGGAGGGGCAATCACCTCCCAGCCTTACTCCTGAGTTGCCCCTTCTGCTTCAGCTGCTCTCACCTTCTAGCAGCTCTGTGCACACATACACTGGGAACAGGCTCCCCTTGTTCCTCTGCCTCACTGCTGCCAGACTTCGAAGGCTCCAAAGGCAGCACCCCACTCTCTGATGGTCCTGGCCACTCTATCAAGTCTTAGTAAGACCACACCTAGAGTACTGCATCCAGTTTTGGTCACCACATTAAAAAAAAGATGTTGAGACTCTAGAAAAAGTGCAGAGAAGAGCAACCAGGATGATGAGGAGACTGGAGGGTAAAACATATGAAGAACGGTTACAGGAACTGGGCTTGGCTAGTCTAGTGAAGAGAAGGACCAGGGGAGACAGGATAGCAGTCTTCCAATATTTGAGGGGCTGCCACAGAGAGGAGGGGGTCAAGGCACCTGAAGGGCAGACTAGGAATAATGGATGGAAACTGAACAAGGAGAGATTTAACTGGAAATAAGGAGAAACTTTCTGACAGTCAGAACAATCGACGCATGGAAGAGAAGTTGCCCTCGGAAGTTGTGGGAGCGCCATCACTTGAGACTTTCAAGAAGAGATTGGACTGCCATTTGTCAGAAATGGTGTAGGGTCTCCTGCTTGGGCAGGAGGTTGGACTAAATGACCCATAAGTTCCCTTCCAACTCTGATTATCTGTTATCTGGCCTCATCCTTGCATCGGATACAGGGACCCTCGTCCAAGTCCTCACCAGACTCCCTGACTGGTTCCCTTTCGTCCTCACTCGCTGACACCTCTGCTGTCTGCACCAGCTGCCGGCAAACGACAACCAAATTTTTATAAGTTGAGGACTACCTGGATACACTATCCACTTTCTCTTTCAAACCTTCTGATCCTTCTGGACATCAGTGGCAACTGACTGGCTAAAAAGCCCGAGCTACAATGACAGAGTTATTATCTACCATAAATGAAGTAACTTTGGAAGGTGGTGTAGCTGTAAAAGGCACATCGCAAAGACAACTCCTTTGGATGAAAACAGGCCCGTTACAAGGAAACGATGGAGATGAGAACTATTAATCAGGGGAACGGCTTGCCTTCAGAAGCTGTTGGGTGGAGGTTTTGAAGAAGAGACTGGACAATCACTTGTTTCAAATGCTACAGGGTCTCCTGCTTGGGCAGGAGGTTAGACTAGGAGACCTCCAAGGTCCCTTCCAACTCTGCTATTCCGTCAACTCTGAAACAACGTGAAGACAAAAGGATGGAAATGGCCAGCTGTCTGCAAAGAATATAAATCCTTTCGTTCCCCGCTATCTTGTCAGAGCTGAAGAAGCTTCTTGGATGAGAGGCAAAACGTCTTCAAAAGAAGAAGAAGAAGCAAGTCCAGTTGCCTCCTGAAAAAGCACCTCTGGGACAACCATGAGTTGGATGACGGAGAACCTCTTCAGACTTTTCATCAGTGGAACAACTTGTCTTCAGTGGCAAGTGGGTGCTCCGTGACTGGAGGCTTTCTGAACCACTTGTTCAGAATGGTATAGGACAGGGGTGTCCAACCTTGGCAACTTTAAGACTTGTGGACTTCAACTCCCAGAGTTCCTCAGCCAGCAAAGCTGGCTGAGGAACTCTGGGAGTTGAAGTCCACAAGTCTTAAAGTTGCCAAGGTTGCAAACCCCTGGTATAGGATCTCCTGCTTGAGCAGGGTGTTAGTCTAGAAGACCTCCAAGTCCCTTCCAAATCTGTTATTCTATTATTCAATACAAGTTACTTCCAAGTCAGAACTTGCTGGTTTTCCCTTTATCATCAGCATGGGTGCAAGCAATGGTGCCAAGGTGAGCTTCATGGCTAGAAATACTTCAGAACTGTGGTCTGATCATAAATAACACAGATGCAATGGAAGGAAAAGAAATACCTCCACCGATAAAATGATTATATCTGTAAGAAAGATGAGGTGGAAATCATTTTTTTTTACATCCAGTTGGCTTTTGGGACAGATATTCATATTCTATTCAGTCATACAATTTGCAACTTGTGGTCTATCAGGTAGTCTTGATGTAATAAACCAGGATCCTGTGGCTTTGGAGACACAAGTCTATTTCTGAGCTTTTATATCTTTCTACATCCCTCCCACTAGTCAGGGTACTGATAAAAGCAAAACAAAAACTTTACAAGGCAAGGCAAAATGTGCGTTGTCTATGCAATGCACATATCCTGTTTTTAGCACTGGGAGAACAAATGATTTATAGGATTATATTATAATGTAGGATCTGTATTTGTCCCTGGAAGGAGGTGAGAAGAAAGAGAAGGAAGGAAGGCAGGAGGGAAGGAGGGAAGGAAAGAAGGAAGGGAGGGAGGGAGGGATGGAGGAAGAAAGGAAAGAGGGTTGGTTGGAAGGAAGAAGGGAGGGAGAGGGGAGGGAGGGAAGGAAGGCAGGAGGGAGGGAGGGGAAAATGAAGGAAGGGAGAGAGGCAGGAAAGTGGGTTGGTTGGAAGGAAGAAGGGAGGGAGAGAGGGAGGGAGGGAGGGAGGGAGGGAGGGAGGGAAGGAAGGAAGGCAGGAGGGAGGGAGGGGAAAAGGTGGTTGTTTTGTTTCCCCAATGTACAGATCTGCACATGGCTCACTGCATTGTAATGCATATACCACATTGCTCAATTTGTGTCTGGGTGTTTTGTCCATGGGGTGGACAAGCTTCTGCCTTAGTCTATTCTTGGGTTTGAAGCAGTGGTGGAATTCAAAAAAATTTACTACTAGTTCTGTGGGCGTGGCTTGGTGGGTGTGGCAGGGGAAGGATACTGCAAAATCCCCATTCCGTCCCCACCCCACTAACCTGCTTTCCAGCTCTGTTCTCCTGTGCAGGACAACCAAAGAAGACCCAGCCGATCAGCTGGGGCTCAATGGGAGGCAGAGAAGAGATGGAGGTGGGGCCAGTCAGAGGAGGTATTGGCCATTTCTCCAGAAGTACTGAAAATTTCCACCAGAACTGGTCAGAACCTGCTGAATATCACCTTTGTTTTGAAGTATGCATGTAAGTTCTGTTGGCTAAAGATCCTCCCAAACTTTTCTTATTTGCCTGCAACGTATGGAATAGTATAGGATCTCTTGCTTGAGCAGGGGGCTGGATTAAATGACCTCCGAGATCCCTTCCAGCTCTATTCTGAATTGAATTTTTTCTTCTTCCTGCAAAGACACATGTCAAATCGCTCCTTTGATTTCACCAGGTTTTATATATATATATATAATGCATTTATGACTCTAGAGGTTACTGTGCTCTTCGACGGCATAAGTGAATAAACTGGATTTGCTTTATATGATTTGGGCCCATTCCAAGCGATTAAGCTCTCTAGCTACTCATGATGAGTAATACTCCAAATTGCCATTATCCCGTATGGCTAAGACAGTTCCTCATAAAATAGATGAGAAGGAAAGGCTGGGGGGTTGGAAATCAATATGATTACATGGAACTAGGAAGATGCTGTTTTCTTTGATTGAAGATGAAGATGCCGGCTTTATTTCAGACAGCGGGTCTGTTAAGGCTCCGTGGAAGTTAGCACTCACCCACCCCTCTCCGAGGAAAATGAAATATTGTGGGAAATACTAATAAGGCAGAATATTTCCCCTTAAAAGAGAAGTAGAAAGTCAGAGAAGCAGAAGCTCAGCCCCTCCCCCCACACCTTTGTTAATGGGCCATTAAGGCCTGGGCCAGTCTATTCTACATAACAAAGATCTACCTCCTTCAGGCAGAGCCATTGAATTGCCCTTCATTGCATCACCCACCAAGTTTCAACCAAACTTAGCACACGGACAACCTACAAAGCTAGCTATGACCTCTGACAGCAACCAATCAGGATAGTCTTCCTGTGCCCGAGGAAGTTCAAAGTCAGAGAGGGTATAAAATCCAGGGACTCTCAGCATCTCTTCCCTTTTCCTTCGCCCAAGAGCTCCAAGGCATGTGATCCTGTCCACCACTAAACCTTCTTTCCAAGCAACTTTCATGAATCCAGTGTCTTTTTCCCCACCTGGAACTGAATCCGGAAGGATATTTCTTCTAATGCCTTGTTATTAAATTGGATGTGCTTGCTTGGTTTTATTCTATCACTGTCCAGCAGTCCAGGAGATACTTGATAAAAATCTGGTGAAGCAAAACAAAACCAGCCAGGGCCTTGTCTAAATCTAAATTCTCTCTCTCTCTCTCTCTCTCTCTCTCTCTCTCTCTCTCTCTCTCTCTCTCTCTCTCTCTCTCTCTCTCTCTCTCTCTCCCTCCCTCCCTCCCTCCCTCCCTCCCTATATCTTTGTATCTTTGTATCTATGTATCTATGTATCTATCAATCTATGTATCTATCAATCTATGTATCTATGTATCTATGTATCTATATCTATATCTATATCTCTATCTCTATATCTATATCTATATCTATATCTATCTATCTATCTATCTATCTATCTATCTATCTATCTATCTATCTATCTATCTATCTATCATCTATCTACCTAATATATCTCTATCCATCCATATGCATCCATCATCTGTGTGTGTGTGTGTGTGTGTGTGTGTGTGTGTGTGACTCTACATCTATCTGTCTGTCTGCCTGCCTGCCTGTCTACATATACATATATCAGTTTTTCTTCCTCATTCTCAGGGCATTTTAGAATCTACTTGGAATTTCTTGCTGGCTTGCCTGCTTGCTTAATTTATTATTTCAGGGTGCCTGTTACAAGCCGTCCTCGATGTATGACCACAATGGAGCCCAACGTTTCTGTTGCAAAAGCGAGACAGTTGCTAAGGGAGCCTTCCTTGCCCCATTGGGCAACCTTTCTCGCCACAGTTGTTAAGTGATTCACTTGCAGTTGTTAAGTTAGCGATATGGTTGCTAAGCGAATCTGGATAACTCCCATTGGCTTTGCTTGTCAGAAGACAAGTGACAAAAGGATGATCCCAGGACCCCTGGACAGTGCACCCGTCAACAGTACATGCCAGTTGCCAAGCGTCTGAATTTTGATCATGTGACCGTGGGGGAGGCTGCAATGGTTGTAAGTGTAAAAACTGCTCCCAAGTCACATTTTTCAGTGCTGTTGTAACTTTGAATGGTGACTAAATGAATGGTTGTTAAGTCGAGGACGATCTGTAAATCAATTACATTCTATAACCTTCAATGAAGAGATCTTCATCCTGCAATATTTTGATTTGGGAGGAGAAGGAAGAGGAGGGTGGAAGGAGGAAGAAGAGGAGGAGAAGAAAGAAGAGGAGGAGAAAGAGGAAGAAGAGGAAGAGGGGGAGGGGGAGGAGGTGGTGGGGAAGGAGGAGGACGACGACTATGATGTCCTTGGTGCTCTTCGAGCTGGCTGTTTTCTTGCAGACATTTCATTACCCAATAAGGTAACATCATCAGTGAAAGAAGGGAGTGGGGTGTGCATGGAGAAAGAGGAGGAGGAGGATTAGAATTAGGATTAGGAGGAGGAGGATTAGGAGGAGGAGGAGGAGGAGGAGGAGGAGGAGGAGGAGGAGGAGGAGGAGGAGGAGGAGAGGAGGAGGAGGAGGAGGAGGACTGTGAGTCCTTGGTGCTCTCTGAGCTGGTTGTTTTTGTGCAGACATTTCATTACCCAACTGGTAACATCCTCAGTGCTAGAAGGGAGTGGGGTTTGCAGGGAGGAGGAGGAGGAGGAGGAGGAGGAGGAGGAGGAGGAGGAGGAGGAGGAGGAGGAGGAGGAGGAGGAGGAGGAGGAGGAGGAGGAGGTGGAGGAGATTTTGCAATTATTTCATTTAGGACAAAATTCACTCATTTGACAATACAAAAGGAAAAGTAAAGACAGGAGCTCATCTTTGCAAACTCAATTTTTAGAAGTCATCTAAATTAGACTCCTGAGGGCGGATTGTTTATTCACACACAGACAGAAAGATGAGATCGTCAAAGCATGTCATAACTGATGGGAAATGAGAATCCTTCCAGCCTTGTAATATCAACCTTTTAGCAAATCAAAAAGCATTCAATATCCATTTGCCTTGTCCAGCAGTTAATTTCCAACCCGGTAGTATATAATTCTAAACGCTTTATTCTCTGTAAAAATATTAAAAAAAAGTGCATCTCGTAAAAAATAATGAATATTTGAAAAACATTAATGTGTGATTAAAAAAAAAAGAAACTTCTATCTGAAAGGGAACTTCTCTAATACAAAACAAGAGGGGAGAAAACAACATTTGCATTTTGAGTACTATCTATCCAAAAATTAGCTAAACCTATTAATTTGGAAACTACTTCCTCCTTAGGCACAAATCCAGCTGGGTGACTTTGAGCCAATCACTTTCTCTCAACCCTAAGAAGAAAGCAATGGCAAACCATTTCAGAAAAACTTGCCAAGAAAATGACAGCAACAGTTCTAGGCTGCATAAGCAGAGGGATAGAATCAGGGGTGGGAATCTACCTGATTGGACCAATTCTACAGAAGCGGTAGTTATGATTCTGCGCAGTTCGGAGAACCGCCAAATGGTTCCGCTGGCTGGCCCCACCCCACCCCACCCTGTTCTGACTATCAACTATGCCAGGAGATTTAGATCAGCTAGAAAGCAGGAAATATGTTGGATTTCTTGCTTTCTAGCTAATCTAAAAGTAGAGCTGAACCTTCCCTAGGACTGAAGCTTCTATTTTTCAGTGCAGACTCAGGCAGCAGATTGCAGAAAGGTGGATCTCTGAGTGAATCTGAGATTCTGCGAGCAACTCAATCTGCCTGCCTGCTTTGCCTGATTTGGGGTAAAAGTTGCTTTCTTTTTTTATAAAAAAAATTCAATAATTACATAAATATTTACAATATTTACATACAAGTCACGCCCACCCAGTCATGCCCACCCAGTCACATGACCACTAACCAACACCCACAAATTAAGCCATGCCCACAGAACCGGTTGTTAAGAAATTTGAATCCCACCCCTGGATAGAATCAAGATAACGTGAAGTGTTGATAACATTTTATAATGCCTTGGTAAGACCACACTTGGAATAAGGCATCCAATTTTGGTCACCACGATGTAAAAAAAGAGGGCAAGAGAAGAAACAATGGATGGAAACTAATCAAGGAGAGAAGTAACCTGGAATGAAGGAGAAACTTTCTGACAGTGAGGACAATCAACCAGTGGAACAGTTTGCCTTCATAAGTTGTAAGTTCTCCATCACTGGAAGTTCTTATGAAGAGACTGGACAGCCATTTGTCTGGAATGGTAGGGTCTCCTGCTTGAGCAAGGGGTTGGACTAGAAGACCTCCAAGGTCCCTTCCAGCTCTATTCTGATTGATTGTGATGGCTAGGCTCTAGTGCTCCTGCTCTATTCTATTCTAGTGCTGGCAAATAAATAGAATCCAGGACAGGCATTGTGTGAAGCTTTTCCCAATGACAATCCCCCATTTGAAAGGACTGAATCCATAATCAACAAGCCCATCATAATTTTTGTGGCACACCCTTTCTCACTTATTCCTCCTCCCCGCCCCCGTGCAACCTTCTTCCTGTGACAGTGCATTTTTAAATTCAAAATAAGAATATTTTGCTCGGATGAAAAGAAGTCTCCATAAACCTTACTCTTTTTTTTTTTAATCTGAGGGTGATTATATTCCAATTGCCACGGTCAATATGCGGCCTTACATCCTCCTCTGTCGATACAGCCCCATTATCAATGCCTGTCTGCGTTTTAAAGGCTGACATTTGAAACCCTGTGATCCATGTGGAGTTAATTTAACGGCTACGCAGACGGGGTTGTTGTGAGCAGGCTGATGGAGCACACGTTTGCAACTGCTCCGTGGACAGTGAGTGGTGTGCAGTGGTCCACAAACTCATTATATGGGATCAGGTGCGCTCAGGAGCATAGAAACTTTACTCAGCTTAACAGACTCCGCTGTATTTGCATAGCTTTAAAAAAAAATTAGAGAAACTCTCCTTTATTGCAGAAAATCCTTTAGAAACATATCCTATCAAAAATGGAAGCCAACTTCTTAATGCAGAAAATTCCCATCTGGTTAAGCTCACCTTTAACAATTTGGCACGAAGGAAGCCTACATTTGGGTCCCTTGTCTCAAAGTAGAAACATATTTGACTTAAAATCAAGACTTCTTTTTTTTTTCTAAACAGGTATAGGTCAAGCCACAGTAACGTTATGGGAGGCAGGGGCAACCACAGAGAGGTCAAAAAAGTCAAGGCAGCAGTGACAGCCATGGTGCTATATGCACGATATGTATAGGCTAGGCTAGGCTAGGCTGGGATAAGATAGGACAGGACAGAAAGTATGGAATGGAATGTAAAGAGACAGAGTGGAACAGAACAAAAAATAGTATGGAATGGAATGGAAAATAATAGAATAGAATATATGGAATAGAGCAGAGTAGAGTAGAGTAGAGTAGAGTAGAGTAGAGTAGAGTAGAGTAGAACAGAACAGAACAGAACAGAACAGAACAGAACATGGAATGGAATGAAAAGAAGGAGAGGAAGAAGAGAAGGGGGAAGGGAAGAGAAAGAGAAGTTCAAGGTAAAGTAAAATAAATAAGGAGCACATTATGTCTCTTCCCCACAATGTGGAAAACTACATCCCTTGAGTGAAAGCCAAGCCTGCTTTGCGCACTTGTACTCCGCGATGTAGCCCTAAACAGAAATTTTCAGAAACCAACCTTAAAAACAGCTCTTAAAAAACAACAACAGTGCTTTCCTTTTAGATGCTCGGCTGCTTATGGCATCTCCTGTTCATTTTTAAAGGATCTGTCAGGGTGATTTTTAAAGCCAACCAGTGGCTGTATATCTGGGGGAAACTTTAAGGAAACTGCCAGTAGTAGATAAATGGATGCTATTAAAGGTCTAAGTTATGGCAGGCAGAGAGAGACCAATGCGTGCCTTTTTCTGGTTTATGCCCTTTCTCTTTGCCCGCAACACAGTTCTGTGTTTCATTCGACTCCTTTTATCAAACCCCTGAGCACGGCAATCAAGGCTGCGTAAAGTTTGTTTCCTTTATCAGAGGGTGCTGATGACTCGCCTTTATATACGGTCTCATCAATTGAGGAAACGTCAATGCAGAAGTTCTGCGTTTTACAGCCTTATCAAAAGAACAATAAAACAAATAGGAATCCTTCTCTGGGTAGTTCATTGATGGCCTGTAATATAATAGGGCTTTCCATGGACTACTAGACTCAGCAAATAAACCCTCTCTTGGTCAACGTTATTCGACATTCGGATAAAGCACGGGGAAACAACAGACCAACAAAGTGGTGTTTCTCCATTGAATCGACGGGAGAATCCAGGTTGGGTTGTCTCTAGCCTCGTTGCTCTACAGGCCGAGTTGAATTCTGAGGACACGCCTCCCTGGTAACTGTCCCCAGTTCTTCAACTCAGTCTCCGCTCATTCGGACACCCCTAAAAGGGCTCGGAATCATTTGAGATTTAGAAGAATTATACTACTCCCTGGATTTTTCCTAGAGTTTTGGAAAGGTTTGACAGCTGTCAGCTCAACCACTTCTTGGTTTTTCTGTGCCTTTTTATTTTCTCACCTTTTAATTTTCTTTTTAATTTTTTCCTTTTTGATTAATTGACCAGTTTTTTTTTAATTGGTTTTTGGTGGACCTAAAGTGCTCTAAGTGACCTAAGCTCTAAGTAAGCCGTGTTGCCTGTGTTGGGGCCAGAGTCATTGACCGTTCCTTCGGTCTGACTCCGAGGTTTGTTTTTACAGCTGCGGCAGCCGCGAACCGCTTAGGACTGCCATTTTGACAGTGGCTATCTCAGCGGTCCTTTTGGCAAGTCCAGCTCTTGACCAGGGTTGCTTTTGGGGGGAGTTTGATCTGTATGCCATATCTGTATGACAGTTCCCCAGAGCACCACGGCAGCTGCGAGTTGCTTAAGTCCGCCAATTACCTTGTGGTGCAACTTAAGAATCCTGATTAAGAAAAGAGCAATGTGACCAACACAACACCTTCTGCCTGGTACCTCAGCTGTTCCCATACCTAGATATAAAGATTCAGGGTCATCCTGCTTCATATTGTGATTACTTCTCCTTCAGTTTCTTGCAATGTTGGGCTGAATATTATTTACTAGCCAATAAGCCAGCATTGCCGGGTATTTATTTATCCCAATCCTCCTTCTCCTTCTACTCCCCCTCCCTCTCCCCCTTCTACCTTCATTCCTGCTTCTGCTTTCCTTCCCCTTCCCTTTCCCCTTCTCCCTCGCCCCCTCCTCCTCCTTTCTCCTTCTGCCAGCCAGTGGTGGGATTCAAAATTTTTCACTACTGGTTCTGTGGCCGTGGCTTGGTGGGCATGGCGTGGCTTGGTGGGTGTGACAGGGGAAGGATACTGCAAAATCTCATTCCCTCCCTGCCCCACTAACCTGCTTTCCATCTCCATTCTCCTGTGCAGGGCAACCAAGGAAGACCCAGCCAATCAGCTGGGACTCAGGAAGCAGAGAACAAATGGGCAGTCAGAGGCGGGATTTGCTGGTTCTCCAAACTACTCAAAATTTCCTCTACTGGTTCTCCAGGACTGGTCAGAACCGGCTGAATATCACCTTGGTGGCAGCCCTAACTATTGCTGTCTGATCTTTTGTAGTGTATCTTTGATGTTGTCTTATCTTGTTCTTCTAAAATTCGTCATTCTAAGATTTTATTTCCATTTAGTTTTTGGTTTACTTTATTCTCATTGCACCTCATACAATGAAATTAAATACCATCTCCAGTGTACATTATGACTATGAAAATAAACACAAACACACATACTTCACGTTTTATACACTGAATTGAAAACCCCTGATATTGCATTAATATTGCACTATACAGTAGAATTCAATAGAGTTAATACCCTGGGATAGAAGCTGTTTTTCAGCCTAGAACTATTGGATAAAGAACTGGGGGGGAAATGGGACCTAGCTATTATATTGCAGCAAGAATTTTACATGCTCAATAATGGGAAGAAGCATTTGGTACCCAACATGGAAGAATGGATGGAAAAGGGAATAGAATTGGCAGAGATTGCAAAATTAACCACACTAATAAGAGAAAAGAATGTAACTAGCTTTGTTTCCACCTGGAAACCACTTCTGGACACTCTGCTTTAAAGAGATAAAGATGGAATTCTAATTCTGTGTTCTGATGATTAAATAGGCCGCTATAGAAGTGGCTAATGCTTACTAATAAGGAACAAGTTGAGAATATCCTGTTATGTAACTTACCGCACTGAAAAAAGTTGGAAGTCACTGCTTTTTTGTTTCTCTCCTTTTCCTTAACTCTAATCCTCTTCCCCCCATTTCCCTTCCCTTTTTCCCCATGGTCTTTATTTTCATTTGTATTTTAAACTAAGAAAAAGTAAAGAAAATAAAATAAAAAGTTAAAAAAAAGAAAATGACATTCTAATATTCTCTGTACGTGACATGGCTAAAAAAGAAGGGTATAAAATAATGAACCGCTATGAGAACTAGGTATGTTTAGAGAAGGGTGAAAGGTAGGCATAACAGCAGCTTCTAATCGTCACAGGGAAGAAAATGTCCATTTATTTTCAAAAGGACCTGAGGGAAGGAGAAGAAGCAATGGGTGGAAGGTCCCCAGAGGAAGATCCAACTGGAAATAAGGAGGAATTTCCTGACAATGAGAATGATTAATCAATGGAACTCCTGAAGTTGTTGATGGCCCATCCCTGGAGTTTTTCAAGAAAAGATAGGACAACCATTCAAGCCGGAAGAATGAGAATTCCTCCCTTGGACAGAGGGGTTGACCTAGAAGTTCCCTTCCAGGTCTACAATGTTATGAAAGAGAGAGGAGCTAGAAAAAGATTTTACTGTAAAATGTAATTTAGACTGGCACCTGGATTCTAGAACAGTGGAGGTGATCGAGTGTCCTCAGATATTGCTGGACAACTCCCAGCTACAGCTCTAACCAGGGGTGACCAACCTTGGTGACTTTAACACATGTGGACCTCGACTCCCAGAATTCCCCAGCTAAACCTGTCTGGGGAATTTATTTATTTATTTGTTTGTTTGTTTGCTTTATCAAGCTTGTATGAGAAAACAAGTATAAGTATGAACATAACATATAAACATATAAGTATAAACAGATATAAGTATATGCATAATAAATGAAGGGCTGCCACAGAGAGGAAGGGGTCAAGCTATTTTCCAAAGCACCCAAAGGCCAGACAAGGAATAATGGATGGAAACTGACCAAGGAGAGACTCAACCTGGAAATAAGGAGAAATTTTCTGACACTGAGAACAATCAACCCATGGAACAGAAGATGCCTTTGGAAGTTGTGGGAGCATCATCACTGGAAGCTTTCAAGAAGAGACTGGGCTGCCATCTGTCAGAAATGGTGTAGGGTCTCCTGCTTGGGCAAGGGGTTGGACTAGATGACCTAAAAGGTCCCTTCCAACTCTGATGATCTGTTATCTATCTGTTATCTGTTAAATGAGTACAAATAAATTGATAAATGGGAACAGTAGGACAGGGATGGTAGGCATGCTGGTGTACTTATGCACGCCCTCTTACAGGCCTCTTAGGAATGGAGTGAGGTCCATGGTAGACAGTTTAAGGCTAAAGGTTTTTTTTGGGGGGAGGGGGGGTGTTTGAGGATGTAACGACAGTCAGGTAGTGAGTTCCAGGCGTTGACCACTCTGTTGCTGAAGTCTTACTTTCTGCAATTGAGTTTGGAGCAGTTTACTTTGAGTTTGTACCTATTGTTTGCCCATGTGTTGTTGTGGTCGAAGCTGAAGTAGTCATTGACAGGTAGGATGTTATAGCAGACAATTTTGTGTACTAAGCTTAGATCAGACTGTGGGTGGGGTAGTTCTACAGATACAGATACAGATAATCAGAGTTGGAAGGGACCTTGTAGGTCATCTAGTCCAACCCCCCACCCAAGCGGGACACCCTACACCATTTCTGACAAATGGCAGTCCAATCTCTTCTTGAAAGTCTCAACTGATGGTGCTCCCACAACTTCCGAGGGCAACTTCTGTTCCATTGGTTGATTGTTCCCACTGTCAAGGTTGTGCAGGTCCAAAATTTCAAGCCTGGTAGCATAAGGTATTCTATTACGAGCAGAGGAGTGGAGTACTCTTCTCGTGAAATACCTCTGGACTCGCTCAATTGTATCAACATCCGTTATACACAGGGGTGGGATTCTACTAGTTTGCACCTATTCTCTAGAACCAATAGTTAACATTCTAAGCAGTTCGGAGAACTGGTTGTTAGAAGAAATTACTGGCCTAATCCTGTAAGGAAGGCAGGAAGGAAACATTCTGGTGTTGCTTATAGAAACTGCCTCTCTGTTAACCCTTATTTCTTGGCAGGACTAGACTTCCTGTCTCAGGAACTTCTCTGGAGTTATTTTCCCCTCCTTTGCTGGTACTTTACTTGTGTGGATTGACCATTCAAAGTTACAGTGACACTGAAAAAAGTGACTTATGACCATTTTTCACACTTACGACTGTTGCAGCATCCCCACAATCATGAGAGGCCAGGCGAGGAGATGCGTGCCTCGATGTGAGTGATATTGAGTTGGCCACACCCAGCCAATAACATGACCACCCAGCCATGTCCACAGAACCGGTTGTTAAAAAATTTGAATCCCACCCCTGGTTATACAGTGTGGATTTCAGGCAGATGAGCTGTATTCAAGAATTGGTCTGGCGAAGTTTTTGTATGCCCTGGTTTGCAGTTCAATGTTACTTGAGAAGAAGCTTCACAAAATTTGATTAACAACACTTAATGCCTTTTTGGCTATGTTGTTGCAGTGAGCTCTGGGGCTTAGATCTTTTGAAATGAGTACTCCTAGGTCTTTGAAAGAGTGAGGGTCATCTATGAGGTCATATTCGCCCAGTTTGTATTTAGTCTTCTGATTTTTGTTGCCAGTGTGTAAGACAGAACATTTGCTGGTTGAGATTGGAAGTTTCCAATTGTTCAACCATTCTGACACATAGTCATTGAAGTCCACAAGTCTTAAAGCTACCAAAGTTGGACATCCCCTGGAGATGTTGAAAGATATTTAGAAAAAAAAACACTTATTCCCTCGAAACCCAGAAATTAAACCAGCTAGGAGTCAACAAAGAAGAAGAAGGAAGGGGAAAATAGTCTGGGGAAGATTCCTTAAAGATTAAAAAAAGTTCCTGAAAGTATGTGGCAAAATGAAACTTCTCACATTGCAAAATAACAAGCCAGATATTTGGATGTCATATTTTAAGCTTTGGAAAATATTGCTTTGTTTCTTTTTGACACAACGGCTGCAATATTTACATATTGCACAGATCTGTTGCTTGCATTTATGTCAAGTTTTCTCAATTGACAATAAAGGAATGGTAACCAAAAGGATTAAATTCAAGGTCAATTATGAATGTGTTTCCAATGGAGATGAATGTAACATGACATAGAAATCCTTCACCATCATCTATATGTTTCTCTTGCAAAGACAGTTGGCTTCATTAAAATAATGTATGAGGGAAAGCATGAGTAGCTGCAGAGAAATATCAAGGCTGAACTGAAAGATCTCCCCAAGCTTCCGCAGACATTTTGCATGATAAAGATTTGAGAGTATTTTCAAGCAACATTTGTGTATCAGCTTGATATTATTAAAAACAAACAAACAGTTGTTAACTTTTCAGGTTATGGATCCTGATCTTTCTCAAAACACACAAGATACAAGTTCATTTTCCTTATTTCCAGCCAACAATTTTGATCTTACACTGCACTTAAGATGTTCTCTATTTTCTCCTTGAAAAGGTAAGTCAGAAAGTATTAAGGGTAAGGCAAAAGTTCGCCTCTCACATACATGCTAGTCGTTTCCGGATCTAGGGGGCAGTGCTCATCTCCGTTACAAAGCCAAAGAGCCAGCGCTGTCCAAATACATCTCCGTGGTCATATGGCCAGCATGACTAAATGCTGAAGGCTCACGAAACGCTTCCCACCAAAGTGGTCCCTATTTTTCTACTTGCATTTTTACATGCTTTCGAACTGCTAGTTGGCAGAAGCTGGGACAAGGAATGGGAACTCGCTCCGTTACACAGCGCTAGGGATTCGAACCGCTGAACTGCCAACCTTTCTGATCGACAAGCTCAGCGTCTTAGCCACTGAGCCACCGGGTCCCTCAGAAAGTGTTAGAATCTGCTTATTAACGGCATGATATTGTTTAAAAAAAAAACAGTTGTTAACTTGCAGGTTATGGATCCTGATTTTCTGAAAATGCACTAGACACAAGTCCATTTTCCTTATTTCCAGCCAACAGTTTTGATCTTATGCTGCACTTAAAAGGTTATCTATTTTCTCCTTGAAAAGGTAAGATGGAAGGTATTAGAATCTGCGTATTAAAGGCATTTTTCTAATCAGCCAAGATTAAATGCATATAATGTTCTTCAAACCTGAAAGTCAGAGTAGTGTCAGGATTCCGGAAGTTACCCCCCATTTAAATCATGAGTCTCGAGCCAAACTTCCAAAGCTTAAAAAGGATTTATTAGGAGTTAACATGCCGGTCTTTTCAGAGTTGCCAAGTGGTTTATATGCAGTTCTCGTGGTACTCACTGGAACAGTGACATGTACCCCAAAACATTTAGCTTTAAACAAGAGCTTTCATCCGATGCTCTGAGCCCCAGTTCTGAGATCTCTACCTGTGCAGGTACTCCTCAACTTATGACCACAATTGAGTCCGACATTGATGTTGCCAAGTGAGAGTTATTAAGTGAGTTTTGCCCCATTTTATGACTTTTCTTGCCACGTTTGATAAGCGACTCACTGCAATTGTTAAATTAGTCACACGGTCATTAAAGGAATCTGGTTTCCCCATTGACATGGCTTGTCAGGAGGTCACAAAAGGGGATCATCTGACCCCAGGGACACTGCAACCATCATAAATGTGAGTCAGTTGTCAAGCATCTGAACCTAAATCCTATGACTAATGGGGATGCTGCAATGGTGAAAAATGGCCATAAGTCACTTTTTTTCAGCGCCATTCTATCTTCAAAAGGTGACTAGGAGAAATGTTGTAAGTTCGAGGACTGCCTGTACTGAAGCGTAGCTATGGCAAATCTAGACAGCAGCATACTGCCAACAAAAGTGTGTATAGTCAAGGATATGGTTTTCCCAGTTGCAATGCATGGCTGTGAAAGTTGGACCATAAGGAAGGCTGAGCTCCAAAGAATGGAGGCCTTTGAACTCTGGTGCTGGAGGAGAAGATTCCTGTGAGAGTCCCTTGGACTGCAAGGCGATCCAACCGGTCAGTCCTAGAGGAGATCAGCCCCGACTTCTCTTTAGAAGGCCAGATCCTGAAGATGAAACTCAAATACTTTGGCCACCTAATGAGAAGGAAGGAAGGACTCCCTGGAGAAGAGCCTAATGCTGGGAACGGTTGAAGGCAAAAGAAGAAGAGGATGACAGAGAATGAGGTAGCCGGATGGAGTCACTGGAGCAGTCGGCATAAGCTTAAATGGACTCCAGAAGATGGGAGAGGAAAGGAAGGCCTGCAGGAACGTTGTCCATGGGGTCACAATGGGTCAGACTTGGACACGAACTTTGCAACTAACAACAAAGCAATAGGTTGTTGAGAGATTGTTCAAAGTTACTATGGATTTGGTTCTGAAGTCCTGACTACCTAACCCACAGGCACAATCAAATGACTGCATTTTGAGTGCTTGGCAACTGGCTCACCTTTGCAACATCCTGCAGGCATGTCGACTGTGATTTACTATGTTTTCGCTGAAAACTATCACTTACTTCCAGTTTTTGGCAAAAACTCCGCGTCGTGAATAATGGGTTTGGCTAACAACCTCTGCATTCACGTAATGACCAATGCATACATTTGGCAACTTATGTGCTCGCTGAACACCATCACAAAATAAGTCACAAAGTCAGATCCCATCCGGTAATGATCAGCTTTGTGACCTTATGATTTGTAATTGTAATGAAGGGGGTCAAGCTATTTGCAAAAGCACCCAAAAGCCAGACAAGGCATAATGGATGGAAACTGAACAAGGAGAGATTCAACCTGAAAATAAGGAGAAATTTTCCGACAGTCAGAACAATCAATCCCTGGAACAGAAGTTGCCTTCAGAAGTTGTGGAGACTTCATCCCTGAAGGCTTTCAAGAAGATATTGGACTGCTGTCTGCCAGAAATGGTGTAGGGTCTCTTGCTTGGGTGAGGGGTTGGACTAGATGACCTAGAAGCAGGGGTGGAATTCTACCGGTTTTGACCGGTTTAGGCGAACTGGACGTTAAAGTTACACCTCGTTTGCCGAACCGATATTTCAACTGACCAGCTGGTTCCACCCACCCTTCCCCTCCCCTACCAGGACTCTCCAAGCAGCCCATTTTTGATGGAGGTGAGTGCAAGGTCCATGCAAAGGCTCTGGGAGGGGGAAAAATGGGCCTTCTGGAAGTCGGGAAATGGCCCAGTTTCAGGCTTCTGGTGGGCCTTCAGAGCCCAGGGGAGGCTGTTTTTGCCCTCCCAAAGGCCCGGGGGAAGCCTCCAGACCTTTGGGAGGGCAAAAACAGCCTCCCTTAGGCTCTGGAGACCCACCAGAAGCTGGAAACAGGAAGTTCTTGGAGGCCACGCCCACCATGGCCACGCCCACTCAGCAACTGGGCAGTCAACTGGTTGCTGGGATTTTTGAATCCCACCCCTGCCTAGAAGGTCCCTTCCAACTCTGTTAACCTGTAATCTATCTGGATGAATCCCTTCCTTAACTGATGGACAATGGGTTTCGTTATGCTGGTCTGTGGTTGTGATAAAGATTTGATTTGACTGAGTGAGTTTTGGTATCTCTGGGAAAAAAGTGGTTGTAACTACGATGGCTTCTCCTTACCTAGTTTATCAATATCAATCAGAATACAGATGGCAGGGACCTTGGAGGTCTTCTAGTCCAATCCCCTGCTTAGGCAGGAAACCCTATGCTATTCCAGACAAGTGGCTTTCAGTCTTCCTAGCCTACCCTAGAGATAAGGTAGAGTTTGCCTACCCATGAAACGTAATGTACTCCAGTGTTTTTCCAACCTGGCCACTTTAAGTTCTGTGGATTTCAACTCCCAGAATTCTCTAGCCCAAGGGTGTCAAACTGGATTTCTTTGAGAGCCAGATCAGCAATGTAGTTCTCCTCCATGGGCCAGCACGGGGTAGGAGCGGGGTAGGGAGACAGGATGCACACGGCGCGCTCTGCCCTGTTTTCAGCCTGAACCGCCTCCTGCAGCACCTTGCTGGCCAAAATGCCTAGATTTCACCCTCTCCGGTGTCCAGCAGCACTGTCTGCCAAAATCACCTTTCTTGCTCTTTTCTGCACTCTTTCTAGAGTCTCAACATCTTTTTTACAGGGTGGCGACCAAAACTGGATGCAGTATTCCAAGTGTGGTCTCACTAAGATATTGTAAAGTGATATTAACACTTCACCTGATCTTGATTCTATCCCACTGTTGATGCAGCCTAGAACTGTGTTGGCTTTTTTTGGCAGCTGCAGCACACAGCTGGCTCATATTTAAATGATTGTCCACTAGGACCCTAAGATCCCTTTCAAGGTCTTCTAGTCCAACCCCTTGCTTAGACAGGAAACACTATATCACTTCAGACAAGTGGTTATCCAATCTCCCTTTAAATCTTCCAGTGTTGGAGCATTCACAATTTCTGGAGGCAAGTTGTTCCACTGATTAATTGTTCTAACTGTCTGGAAATTTCTCCTTAGTTCTAAGTTGCTTCTCTCCCTGATTAGTTTCCACCCATTGCTTCTTGTCCTGCCTTCAGGTGCTTTGCAGAATAGCTTGACTTCCTCTTCTTTGTGGCAGCCCCTGAGATACTGGAAGACTGCTATCATGTATCCCCTGGTCCTTCCCTTCACTAGACTAGACATACCCAGTTCCTGCAACTGTTCTTCATATGTTTTAGCCTCCAGTCCCCCAATCACCTTTGTTGCTCTTCTCTGCACTCTTTCTAGAGTCTCAACAACTTTTTTACGTCATAGTGATCAAAACTAGATGCTGTATTCCAAGCATGACCTTACCAAGGCATTATAAAGTGGTATTAACACGTCTCCTGATCTTAATTCTATCTTTCTGTTGATGAAGCCTAGAACTGTGTTGGCTTTTTTTGGCAGCGGCTGCACATGCTGGCTCATATTTAAATGATTGTCCACTAGGACTCCAAGATCCCTCTCACAGTCACCACTATTGCGCCAGGTACCACCTATAACAGTGATGGCAAAACTTTTTGGCACAGAGTGCCCAAACCGGAACGCATGTGCACATGTGTGCATGTGCATGCACCGGAGCATCAGAAACTGAAGAGCAGCTAGCTGGTGTGCATGCTGGTCTTCGCGTGCACCAGAGCACTGAAAACCAGAAGAGCAGCTGGCAATGGCAGGCATGCCCATAGAGAGGGCTCTGCGTGCCACCTCTGGCATGCATGCCATAGGTTCCCCATCACAGACCTACCCTGTATCTGTGCATTTGGTTTTTCTTGCCTAAATGTAGAACCTTCCTTTTTTTCACCGTTGAATTTTATTTTGTTAGAGGAGTGCCATTGAAAAGTTGTAGGGAGAAGAATCAAAGAATCAAAGATCCACCGATGAATATTGGTTAAAAAATAAATAAACATCTCAGCGGAGAATGGAATGAATGAAAGAAGCAGTTTATTCTGGTCTTACACACATGGGACAACATACAGAGCCAACCACAAAAGACATACAAACCCTCTGACACCATGCCTTCTTCCCCAAAAACTTCTATTGAATGTACAACATCATTAACAAATCGGCTATTGAGATACAACAGATCTTCAGACATGAATCGGCTCCTTAGATTTTTTTTCCTTTTTTTTTTCAATCTCTACTTAGACAAATATTATTTTACAGGTTTAATACAGGACAGTATCCTTAACAAATTTCAAGATATTCACATGAAGAACCAAGTACTTTATAAAAACAGCAATATTATTATTTTTTCCCCTCTTATTTTTTAAAGGCATGAACATATTCATTTCGGTCCCATCTGGTCAACAACTGGACTTTGCAAGACAAATGGTTATTTATTCATTTATTTTTAAGGATAAAAAGAAAAGAAACTTATTTACAAGTTGCCTAATATGAAAAGAATTGTTCCTTCCCATCCTGACAGCTGTCAACACCCTTTCCCGGGGTGGGGAGAAACACCACTTTCAAATTACCAAAAGGAGTCATCCAGTTATTACTCACTGGGTGGCAAAATGACAAATTGTCACAACCCTATATTATATATATTTAAAAAAAAAAAAAAAGGAAACAAAGACATAACAAACAGTTCTGAAATTATTTTTATTTATTTTTTAGTCCAGAAGGAACTTGTGGCTAAAACTATCAACAGACAATACAAGGAGATTTGGTACTAGGAAATGCTAGTTGGGGGGAAACAAGGTTGGACAAGAAGCAACGGGTGGAAACTAATCAAAAAGAGCAGTAACCTAGATCTAAGGAGAAATTTCCTGACAGTGAGAACAATTAATCAGTGGAACAACTTGCCCCCAGAAGTTGTGGGTGTTCCATCACTGGAGACTTTTAAGAAGAAATTGGATAGTTATTTGTCTAGAATGCTGTAGGGTCTCCTGCTTGAACAGGGGGTTGGACTAGATGACCATCAAGGTCCCTTCCAACTCTGTTATGCTCTGGTCTAGTTAGGTGTCAGGATAGACATTTCCAAACTGTCTTAGCTGTGGAGACTTTCTGGGTGGACTTCTGAACATTCTCAAGAATTCCAAAGGAAGATCCTATTTACCTGGGTGGCCCTTTCAAGTTCTGGGCCATCTGAACATTGTTAGTCAAGGTCTTTGAAGCCCCTCTTAAGACTTCTACCTCACTACACACCAGGGAATGCATGGGTCTGTCGTTCAGAGATGGTTGCATAGCTGTTGCATTTATCCTTCTGCAAATGTAAACATTCTGCTGCTAAAACGGGGGGGGTTTGTCTCCAAATTTGGAAATGTTAAGAATTCTTAAAGTCAATTCTTAAAGTCACCAAGTTTGGAGATTCCCTGGGCTAAAAAAAAAGCAGAGAAATTTCTCAATGGGAAATCAGATCAACCCAATCTACACTCAGGGATGTGCATCTCCACACTATGTGTAGTTAAGATCTGGGAGAATGTGGGCGTCAACCCATTTTCAACCCACACTTACCCATCAACCCCTTCTCAGAGGAGATAGGCGTCAACACCTATGCGCAGTTGTGGATAAGTCTAAAATTAATCAAACTTTACATGTGGTCAGAACACATTGCTGTTAGAAGTAGCCAGCATTCAAAGAAGCTTATTCTCCATCATTTATCTTATCACTGAGGAGCAAGGAACTCCATAATGCCCTTTAAAACTCACTAAGTCACACCGATATTAATCTTAGTGCAACCATTTCTTGAAATCCAATGAAAAAAAAACCACTTTATGTGGAGTTCTTGGCATGTGGCCTTCCTTGATAGCAATATTCCTGTCGGAGCCCTGACCGCCAGCCCACTCCAAGACACATCATTCACTTCACCCTTGACCCTGATCTTCCCTCCACCTCCTGGATGTATATTCTTCAATGGGACACATCCATAGCCAAGAGTTATCAATCATGATCTCCAGTAATAATCTTGCGTGCCAACAGCTTCGGCCGCCTAGCAATTATCTGAAGCATTTAAGGAATGCACTACTTTCCCCCTTCCCTTTCTGCTGGCAACTAAAAAGACCAAAGAAGTTTTTGTTTGGTTGACAGTTCCATTGTTTCTAGAACTAAGGATACTGATTTTTAAAATCCATCTTTTCATTAAGAGAGGATTGGAGGTGATTTCCATAAAGACCACTTAAGAATTCTACCGGCCCTCTCAATATTTTTATTTAAACTATTTAACTCAGATACTTTAACTATTCAGCTCAGATAATGAGGTGGGGAAAGTCACAATGATAGTTAATGGCCACATAAATTCCTGCCCTTATTATGAATAGACATTAAAAATGGGTGGGGCTTTGATCATATGACTTTGGCTGCCCTCTTGACATTTAACCTCTTCCCCACCCACCTACCCCAAGGAAAGGACCACCCTCACAGCTACTCATAAATTAACCCTTTTTATTTTTCCTCTGAAAGTTTATTTGAAGCTGTCTAAACCAGGGGTCTCCAATCTTGGCAATTTTACGACTTGTGGACTTCCAGTGTTCTTCAGCCAGCTTTGCTTCAAGTCTGGGAGTTGAAGTCTACAAGTTGTAAAATTCCCAAGATTGGAGACCCCTGGTTTAAATCACCTTTGTAGAATTTACAGGACATAGACCCACATTCATCTTTACCCTAGTAGGACCATCCTGGAGTAAGCAGTCTGAAGATTTCAAGCCTGGACAGCTGTTGGCCTACACATCTTCTAAAATGGAACAAAAACCGATTTGAACCCTTCATACACACAAGTTGTATTACAAGTGTTATCTTTACATAGAGCATTTTAATAAAAGGCCATGTCTGAAAATGCCTTAGAATTTATACAAACACCATTATATCAAACACATCATTTAAAAACCTGGATAAATCACTACCCCCAAAAAGAAATAAGAAGAATAAGAACATCCTGAAAGTCTCCAAGTGGAATTCTTTCAGTAATATTTGTTGCATATTTCATATTCCAGTTTTTTTCTGATTCTGCTCTAGCCAATGATGAGTAAAAGCCGTTTCTAATTCCTCACCAGAACCTCCATTTTATGGTTTATGCTTGATGGGTCTAATCCATTCTTGGTTCCTTAAGTTTTGGAGTACTTTGGCTCTCTGATCAATTCAAATATGGGTTTTCGTCAGTTGTGTCTCCTTGAAATCCATGGGTATGGGACCCTAATCCCACAAATTGTATCACTCTCTTTTTTTCTTTTTTTTTGCTTGCAAGGCTAAAGTAACATCTCAGCATCTAAAATTTCACATAAAGGTTGTGAGGCCAAGAAGATGTAGATCAAGGGTGATCAACCTGTATCCTCAAGACCATACATGGTCCCCAAGTCTTCTTTTTTCTGGCCTTATGGCCATGACTGCTGAAAAAAATAACAGCACAGCCTCCTGCCAATTGGGAAACATTAAAACTTGCATCGTAAGACCAAAAATAGACACCTTACCCTTAAAAGCAAAGACCCATATGTGAAAAGGTCACCCACATTTTGTGGGCCTCGGGCTCCCCTAAAAGTTGGATAGTCCTTGCCACCAAAACATTTTCCATCCCTGAATGAATGTGCCCTCGTTTTAGCAACTCTTTATCTTAGAAACAAGGTTTCTGCTTGGGACTTAGGTTGGCTTAAACTCCAAAAACAGGTCAATGAAAACTAGGTCAAGATTCTAATTTTTTTTTCATGCATATTTCTAGGGATCCCACCATTTCCTTATTCGTACTGCTTTCACAACTGTCTTATCCAAATAATTCACTGGACCTATCTCTTATACAATGGTCCAATGACCATTTCACAACACAAATCCTCAGCTTTGTTGTTTCCACTACAGTTTGTTGACAATTCCTTCCATGGAGCATTTCCCTCCAGGAATATACAATACTTCTAAAAGGATCCCACAATTGGGACAATTCTATCTTGTTGATTTCTACCTATGTGACTGACACCCACCCCACCCCCAAGAAAAAAATATGGATTGTTGTGTTTCCCCCATGCATTATTCCACATGTTTTACCAAGCACTAGGCCACCTCCGCCTCCATGTATACGCAAATGTGATTTTTTTTGGAGGATATGTTAAATTTCACTGGAATGAATTACGTCTACCTCAAATTCTCAAAGGAATAAGATTGGCCACTGGTCTACTCCAATTGTGCTAATCTATCAGTTTTAAAAGAGTTTCTATGCAAACATATAAGTTTCATAGGTGAACAAGCTGTGTACATTTTTTCTTTTTTTGCATTGGCCAGTGCATTCCAGTACCCACCATGTGGCACCCAACCCATCAGATATGGAGAGTGCAATCACACAATCTGGGTTTCTGTCCTCTCTGTCTAAATATAGTTAGTCAGGAAGATTCCTAAGGGAAGTGAGAGGAAACTAGACATCCTTGGGCTGACGTGATTGGACAGAAGGTACGTTCCTAAACTTAATTGCATTCCACCCACTCATACCTGGAAAATATATATATATATATAACAATCGTATGGTGCATACATCTTGCATTGATAGCATAGTTCTGACAATGTCCATCTACTACGCCATCTGATTTCCATCTGAAATCCATCTGATTTCCAACAGTCACCCAATGGCACAGATAATACAGGCAGCCCTCAACTTATGACAGTTCATTTAGTGACCGTTTGAAGTGACGACGTCGTCAAAAAAGAGACTTATGACCGTTTTTCACACTTAAGCCCATTTCAGCATCCTCACTGTCACATGCTCAAAAGACACTTGGCAAGTGGCTTATATTTAGGAATGTTCTGGGGTCACGTGATCGCCTTTTGAGACCTTCTGATAATGGGGGAAGGTAGATTCACTTAATGACTGGGTTCCTAGCTTAACACCTGCAAGCGATTCACTTAACCATGGTCGTAAAATGGAGCAAAGCAAACTACCTGTATGGAGTTGCTTGAATTGCTACAAGTAAAACAGCGTATCTACAACGTGAGTTAGCATGAGGTGTAAAAGCTCACCGCGAGCCCGATTCTGCTAAAATCCCATATTTACCCAGTGATAAATGGCGTTGTTTTTAAAAGAATTAGTGCTTGGTATGTATATCCTAACTTTTTTTTTTCCTTTTTAAGAATTTTTAATATTTTTTTTTTGTTTGTGTTTTGTTTTTAGGTATAGCATAATAAAACAAATAGAAACAAGTTTCAGTTCAATCCACAGCTGTTTCAAAAAATACCAGGTAAAAAAAGCAATATCTTATATAACTTTCTACAGTATGTTCACCTGGTTAGATCTGGGGGTGGGAGTGGCGGGTAGAAATGTGTATTAAGCTGGAAGGGAAGGAGGGGAGAAGAGGACAAAATAAATGCATTGTGTAAATGCATTTTTTTAATAAAAAAAATCACCATAGGCTATATGTAAAAGCACAAACCCTAACCTCCTAGTAAAATTTATACCACCTACATTCCCTCCTAAGCCCTTGATTAAACGAAGTGAACCCTACCAAGGATGAGAACATAACTGCTGAATGCATTTATCTCAAAAGTCCTTTGTGTGAAGTCTAAACGATGCAACCTCCTTCTTTGAAAAAGGAGCAAGTTAGACTGATAATGTGAAATGCAGGCTGTTCAAAAAAATAATCCCAACTCTTTGTATGCCTTGAAGCATGAGGGAACTCTTACGGTTTCGTAAGAAAAGGGGGGAAAAAATCAAATCAAAAGATGAGCTTCTTTCCCATTTGCGCCTCTTATTTTAGTCCTTTTCCGTTCATTTGCTTCGTGGTTTTTGACATTACAACAACACGGGTGTTTCTAAATTGAGCAATGAGGCCATGGTAACCATGATGATATACGATTCATAATAGATTAGTTTTTTTTTTTAAAAAAAGAAACCAGTTTCAGTTTGTGGTTACAGCACTGAATGTCTCTCTAAAGGAGTGTATTCTCTTGCAGAATATGAACCTGGGATACAGGATGATGGTTTGATATTTTTTTTTGCCAAAAAAAAGAGAGAAAGAGAGAAGAGAACCTCAACCAAAACGTCAGTTACCTTCTGTTGGGATAGTTCAATCCAGTCTTAACAATAGTGATAACAATAAAGATTTTTTTCCCACCCCTCCCCCAAGAGCACAAGCCTGTGATTATACATTGCAAAGAAAGAAAACGGATCCTTGCCTATGGGATTTTTCTTGTTGAAAAAGTCCATCCTTCTCTCTCCTTTCTGTTAGCCGTCGCACAGCATGTGCCATTTGGCAATCTGTCTCCTGGGATATTCACAGATCTCCTTCCAATGTTCTCCAGCCGTGCCTTCCGCCGAAGCCCCCAAGGTTAACCGGCCGATGATGTCATTCCGGGACCCCCTATCGGAATCCAGTACTAAGAATTCGATGCTGATCTCTTCGAGACCTTCGCAGGGAATATCGAAGACAAAGAGTTCGTTGAACACCGCGTTGGGGGTACACTTCTTGACGTGCGTCTTCTTTTTGGAGATCCGTTTCTTGGCGTGGTAAAGGTTGACTTTGACATAAGGGTCTGCAAGGGAAGTAACATACGACGGTTGGACTAAGACCAGGTGTCAGGGCTCCGACAAATCCACCCCCATTCAAATTATCAGTCTCTAGCTGCATCTCTCAGAGTTAAATTTTTATTTATTTATTAGGAGTGACCATGCCAGCGTTACCTGGGTGCAGCCAACTCTAAGACACATCATTCATTTCACCCTTGACCCTGGTCTTCCCCCCACCCCCTGGATGTATATTCCCCAATGGGACATATCCATAGCCAAGAGTCATCAATCCTGCTCTCCAGTAATAATCCTGCCTGCCAACAGCTTCAGCTGCCTAGCAATTATCTGAAGCATTTAAGGAATGCACTACTTTCCCCACTCCTTTTTTTGCTGGCAGCTAAAAAGACCAAAGAAGTATTTTTTTAGTTGACACCAGGGGCTGGCAACCTTAAACACTCAAAGAGCTGCAAAGGTCCTAACCGGAAGCTCCCCATTCAATTCTGGAGCCAACTGGAAGTCCAGTTCACTCACCATAGAGTCTCCTCCTAGTGTGGAATCCTTTTTCCTCTACCTGTCCTAACTGGAAGCCCTATCAATTGACTGGCAAAAGGGAGCTGCAGCAGAGGGATGAAAGAGTCACATGTGGCTCCAGAGCCATGGGTTGCTGACCCCTGACTTAGACCAGGAGTATCAAACTCAAGGCTCAGGGGGACAGATTCAGCCCATGGGGTGCTTAGATGTGGCCCATGGGGCCACCCTGGAAACAGCAAAGGACCAGCCCATGGTGCCTCTGCATGGCCCTCCTGAGTTCTGTTTTCACTGGCAGGGGATTGCAGGAGGTCATCACTGCTGAAAACTGAGCTCCAGAGGGCTGCACATGTCCTGCCCAAGCATTTTCACTCACAGAGGGTTGCAGGAGGCCATCCCCACTGAAAACAGAGCTCATGAGGGCTACATGTGGCCCTCCTGAGCTTTGTTTTCACTGGCAGAGGTTGCAGGAGACCATCCCAGCCAAAAACGGCACTCGTGAGGGCTACATGTGGCCCTCCTGAGCTCCGTTTTCCCTGGCAGAGGGTTGCAGGAGGCTGTCACACCCAAAACAAGAGGTTGGGAGCCTGTTTTCACTGGCAGAACGCTTGGGCCACTACAGCCCACCCCCCCACCATGCCCACCAAGACCATGCCCACCCTGGCCCCCCGAAGTCAAACACAACCCTGATACAACCCTCAATGAAATCAACTTTGACGCCCCTGACTTAGTCTTCCAAAAATGATGTAAATTAAGGGATTGGAACATTCCTGTGTCTTCTCTTCTGTAGCCTCTTCCATACAGGACTCAAGTCTTTATCAACAGATAACAGTTAACAGAATAATGGAGTTGGAAGGAACCTTGGAGGTCTTTTAGTCCAACCCTATACCATTTCAGGTAAATGGTGGTCCAAACTCTTCTTAAAATCCTCCAGTGTTGGAGCCCTCATAACTTGGAGGCAAGTTCTCAACCCAAGGAAAAAAAAACGTGCATTGTTATTCTACCAAGCAGCCTTTCTGAAACCTTTTACCATGGATGAAAGAATGTTCAGGCCTTGGAAACCCATGCATTAAAATTATTATATCTGCAACTGAGTCATGTCACATAAAAATTCCCACCAGAGCAAAAAAACAATGGATGGAAACTAAGGAGAGAACCAACCTAGAATTAAGGAGAAATTTCCTGAGATGTTGATATGTGGAACAGCTTGCCTTCAGAAGCTGTGGGTGCTCCAACACTGGAGGCTTTCAAAAAGAGACGGGATAACCATTTGTCTGAAATGGTATAAGGTCTCCTGCTTGAGCAGGGGATTGAGTAGAAGACTTATGTTGTGACCTGTCAGCTGCTGGCCCCTCCAGCAGCCAAATCAGAGGAGGAGGAGGAGGCCTGGGTGTTTGGATCAGCATCAGGGCAACCTGGGAGCTCCAAGGGGGAAGAGGGAAGAGGGAATGGAGTTGGCAGAGAGAGAGAGGGGTGGAGTCTGGGCCGTCCGTCAGCCCTCAGATGGAGAGTCAACAGCCCCCAGGTCTGGAGGTGGCTGATGAAGAAGAAGAGGAACTGCTGGGTCCAGTGCCTAATGCATGGATGCCCAAAAGGCAGAGGAGAGGAGAGCAGTGGAAATCTATGGGCCGATCCTTGGGATGGAACAGCCACCGCTGCTAGCAAGGCCCCACCTAGCTCTGGAGATAAAAGGCAGGGGGCGGGGATGAATAGGTGTGGCATTCATCTTCTGAACAGATGGACTTGTTACCCCGAGAGAGATTTTTTTTGCCGGGGCTGACAGCATTCCTAATCAAGGAATCTTTTTTTTTTTTTTTTTAAAACAAGTTTTATTAAAAGTTTCAACAACAAACAAATCATTACATATTGAATCTTTCCCTGTCTTTCTACAATAATTTCCCCAATATTCTCATAAAACACAAACAAACACAAACAAACATAAAAAAATCTTTTAGTAAAGTACCTTGGCCCCAGTTACCTCTCTTTGCATGGGCTAAAATAATAGCACATATCACTCTTCACATTTCTATCTTATTTAATCCATCTTAATTAAATCATTAAATTTGTATCTTTTGCCCATTCAATTATCCCTCTATCTCTTCTTATAATAAAAAAAAAAATTCTCCTGAAATCACTAATCAGAGTATGATGCCTTTCTATCCTCCCCTAAGTTAGTAAAATTAACATTCAGCATAACAAATACCCAATTTGGTTCTGCTTGGTACATTCTATCCACCAAAAATGTTTAAATACATTGTATCCTCCTTTCCTTCGATATTTTATTACATTTTAAAAATCAATCATTATTAAAAACTTCAACATTTTAATTTCTTATTAAATCTTAAACCATTCTAATTTACTATTTCAAATATAAATATTACAATACCATCTTCTGTACCTTAGCAGAATCTTTCTTACAGAAAATTATATTTCATCCTTTGTCTCTAAAAAAATCCTCTTCTCCCATCCAATTTTAAAGCTTTGAGGCTTTTCTCCGCCTTTCCCTTTCTTTCTTCCCCCACCAAATCTTCCTACCCCCTTCTTCTTCTAGCCTCTACCTTGCTGGGATCCCTTCTCTGTTGTGTTCCCTTTTTCTCTTGTTTGTTATCATTATATTTACTTTGCATCATATTTTTCTCTTTCTCAAATGTTTTTTAGATCTTAAGTCCTTCATTTTCCTTGCTCTCTTCCTTCCTTCTTCCTTAGATAAGTTTTGGGATTCAATGAAGATGGCGTCTTCTGTCTCTTCCTTGTTGTTCTTCTTCCGTTTCCATCTGTTCCATTGTCTGTTGATAATTGACCAGCGCCATTTCTAGAAATAGAAAAGCTTTTTCCATGCCATCTTTGCAGGCTGCTTTTGTTTGCTCATATTCATCCCTCAGGTCTTCAAAAAGGAAAGCCATTATAAATAAATCTTTTCTTTTCTTTATTCCTCTTTCTTCTTACACCAACCAAATATTCCGAGAGAAAGGCAAAACAATCCCAAAATCCACAATCCTCAATAAATCCAAGCAAGCCAAAATTCCCCTTCCTCTTCCAGGGTGGTATCAAACAAATAAAAAAAAAAGAATCCAAGTCTATATTTTAAAGCCTTATTAAGATTGTATTTCTGTCCTCAAGTCTTCAAGGCATCTCCTCCAACAAGATCCAAATTAATATATTTTCTTTATCCTCTCCTTCCGGCTTAATTCCGTCGGGAGGGGAGAGTAAACTTTCCTTCAGCACCTCAAAATAGCCGCTTTTTTTCTCTTGTGGAAGAAATCATCAGAAAACCATCTTTTCCAGGAATTAAATTAGATAAATCTCAAAGCCCTGGGCTCCACCAAGAAGAACTTTTACTTTCAATAACTTTCTCTTCTTCCTCCTGCGCATACTTGCCCGGCTGTCAATCTCTTTGTGGCGGCCATTACGGACCGCCGCTGCCGCCCTGGTAACAGGGGTCTGCCGCCAGGGAGGGGTCTGCAACACCCCAAACCCTTCCTCCGGATCCCCTTACCTTCAGCTACCCTGCAGGGCAGCCTTGCTCCGCACCCGTCCGGGTCGGAGCCCCAAAACGGCTTAGCGCGGCAGGGATCGCGCAGCTTCGCGAATCCCTACCGCCGCGAAGCCGACAAACCGAAAACCCCTAATCAAGGAATCTTTTGAGTTCGTGTCAGAGGGTTTATCCTGTTTGAGGAGCTAGCTCAGAACAACTTCCAAGATCTTTTCCAACTCTGTTATTCTATTGTTCCATTAACTAGCATCGTAGGGCATGCAAAGATCAAAAATTGATGATGATGATTATGATGGTGGTGGTGATGATGATGATGATGATGATGATTTGGCAGTCCTAATCTCTTGGAGAACCCATGGCAACCTTTCATGAATCCCTACATTGCCACAGAACCTCAAACGAGAAAGGCTGCAAAGACTGTATTTTATATGGTAGAGAAGTGGTCCCCAATCAGCCCACTGGGACAGGGGGAGAGGGGAACCAGGCAACATGAGCAGCAGGCCAATGCACACGCAGCTTCACTCACATGAGCGGCAGCTCAGCACACATACATGCGTGTAGGGGTGGGGTTCAAAAATTTTAGCAATGGGTTCTCTGCCCGATTGCTGTGTGGGCGTGGCCTAGTCGGCCTCCTGCACCAGGCTGGGAGTGGCCATTTTCACCTTCCCTGGGCTCCAGAGATTTTCCTCATTCCTCCGGGAGGACGAAAACGGCCTTCCTGAGCTCTGGAGGCCCTCTGGAGGCTGAAAACAGGCCTGTTTCCAATCTTCCAGAGCCTCTGGGAGGCCTGTTTTTCGCCCTCCCTGAGCCTCCACACAGGCCCCGCACTTACCTGGCATCCAAAATGGGCCACATGGAGACTACTGGGAGAGGCAGGGTGGGGTGGGCGGGGCCAGTCAGGATAGGATTTGCCAGTTCACCAAACTAGCCATAAAATAAGCTACCAGGATTCAGCAGGTTCTGACCAGTGCTGGAGAACTGGTAGCGGAAATTTTGAGTAGTTCGGAGAACCAGCAAATCCCACCTCTGACTGGTCCCGCCAACCCCATCTATTCTCTGCCTCCCATTGAGTCCCAGCTGATTGGCTGGGTCTTCTTTGATTGCCCTGCACAGGAGAACAGAGCTGGAAAGCAGGTTAGTGGATGGGGAGGGAAGAGGATTTTGCAGTATCCTTCCCCCTGCCACGCCCACCAAGCCACACCTACAAAGCCATGCCATGCCCACAGAACCAGTAGTACAAAAAATTGAATCCCACCACTGGCCATGGCCCAGTTGTGGGTTGCGGCCTGGGATTTGGGGACCCCTGTAGTAAAGCACACTCTATGACATCTCCAAGGGTGTTTGGCAGCTTCCCTATTCCCTGGGTTTGAATGGTTATTGCTAATAATTCTGGAAATGAGAGCTTAGAGGCAAAGCCAATGCAGAATAATAATGAGCCAATTCAAAAGTGCATAGACTTACAATGTCTTTATAAAGGATGAGTCAACATTAAACTTTATGGGTAGATAGAACCACTTAGTTCCAGTTCAAGAAAAGTTGATGTATGTTGCATGTGTTGATATTATTCCACAAACATGTCTGGAGGGGATGATGTAGAACGGCTTTCACAATTCATGTCACATTTTATCTTTCCACCCCACATGTTGTGTTCTGGTTTTAATGTGAATTTATCTCTCTGGGAATTAGAGTCGCTTATAAGTCCACCAAAGAGAAATTCATCAATCTGCCTTTTTCAAAAGCAGTTCTGAGACATTTTTTTTTAAACAAACCAACAAAAACAAGTATAGTTCCTATCTATAGAAAATCATTTGCTTCCCTGTAATTTCTAAATTCCTAGGTTCAGCCAGTCCCCATCCTCACCAGCTGAGAATCCATCAATGCCATTGCATGTGGTCTCCTTTTCAAATTACCTGATAATCCTGAAACATCAGCCTTAGGTAGATGCCTCGCCTTTAAAACAACCACAGTGAGCGTATTTGTTGTAGATTGGTAACAAAGCGAGATCAGCAATTCACCACGTCCGGAAGATTTCTGCAGAAGTAAAGAGATAAATTTGTTGAGTTGTTATGCTTCGAGCTGCTTCAAATCTAGAGACGGACAAGATTTGCAATATGACCATTAGCAACAAAATATTTCTAGTTTGGAGAATGAATATATGGATGAATCTGTCTGTGTCTCTGTATGTGTTTGTGTGTGTGTCTATTTGTCTGTCTGTATCTATCTATCTGCCTCTATCCCTCTCTATCTATCTATCTATCTATCTATCTATCTATCTATCTATCTATCTATCTATTAATTCATCAATTTATCTACTATCTATCTATCTATCTATCTATCTATCTATCTATCTATCATTCTATCATTCTATCTATCTCTTCCCACTATTTTTATTCATTTGTATCCCACCTTTATTATTTTTTACAAAAAAAACAAGATGATAAACACAGGCCCGAACTTCTAGAAACTGAAATCATCTACAACTGAAACCAAAGGAACAAGCTAGTTCTAGTAAATCTGGACCAATTAATTTCATGTATTTCCATCTCTCTCTCTTTTTTTTTTAATTAGTAAAGTGTTTTGTCTAGTAAACACATGAAAACCTGAGAAGCCATGACAAATCTGGACATTATTTCAAAACATGGATGGAGCCAATTGGTCCTTTCTACCTGATGCTGTGATTCAATTTCATCTGCTTGAATAAGCTACCACGGTTGGGTTCACATAACATGCAATGTCATAATTTTGCAATGCAATGTTTTTGAACGATCGGGGCTGTCTTTAGAGAATTTGCCAAGTCACACTTCAACCACATTTTACTTGAGAAAGATGTTTGAAACAAACCAGGCACGCCTCAGTTGGATTACAGCTGAAGTCTCTCTGTCTCTCTGTCTGTCTCTGTCTCTGTCTCTGTCTCTGTCTCTGTCTCTGTCTCTCTCTCTCTCTCTCTCTCTCTCTCTCTCTGTCTCTCTCTTTGTGCCTGTCTTTCCCTCTGTCTGTGTGTCTCTCTGTCTCTCTGTCTCCCCCCCTCTCTTTGTCACTCTCTCTCTGTCTCTCTCTGTCTCTCTCTGTGTGTCTCTCTCTGTGCCTGTCTCTCCCTCTGTCTCTCTCTCTCTTTGTCTCTCTCTCTCTCTGTCTCTCTCTGTGTGTGTGTCTCTCTCTGTGCCTGTCTCTCCCTCTGTCTCTCTGTCTCTCTGTCTCTCTCTTTTGTCTCTCTCTGTCTCTGTGTGTCTGTGTGTGTCTGTCTCTCTCTCCCTCTCTCTGTCTCTCTCTGTCTCTCTCTCTGTGTGTGTGTCTGTCTCTCTCTCTCTCTCTCTCTCTCTCTGTGTGTGTCTCTCTCTCTGTGCCTGTCTCTCCCTCTGTCTCTCTGTGTGTCTCTCTGTCTCTCTCTCTCCCTCTCTCTCTCTTTGTCACTCTCTCTCTCTCTCTCTCTCTCTGTGTCTATCTGACTCTGTCTCTCTCTGTGTCTGTCTCTGTCTCTGTCTCTGTCTCTGTCTCTCTCTCTCTGTCTCTCTCTCTCTGTGTGTGTCTCTCTCTCTGTGCCTGTCTTTCCCTCTGTCTCTCTGTCTCTCTCTCTCTGTGTGTGTGTCTCTCTCTGTGTGTGTCTGTCTGACTCTCTGTCTCTCTCTGTCTCTCTCTCTCTCTGTCTCCCTGTCTGTCTCTCTCTCTCTGTGTGTGTGTGTCTGTCTCTCTGTATATGGGGGGATCTTTCTATAATGGTGTTTATGTAGGAGATGAGCAGACTGAGCAAGAAGATAGGGTTAAAAGCATCACCAGTTTGCAATCATTGTGCAGCCACAAGAGATCCAAGACCAGCCCCTGTGAATTCCATAAACCCGTATCTAATTTTGAACGCCATGAAACAAATGATTGTAATGCGAAAACTATCTGTTCAGACCTTTAGATTTCACCAGATGGCTATGATGCATCATTTAACTTTGAATACTCACTCATATTTTATACATTTGAGCCAGCTTTACCTCCTTTCACTCTCTTAACTGTGATATAATTTTGAAACTGTTACCTGAAACTCATCTTTCAAACACTGACAATATCATTTTGTGACCGAACCAATACAATCCCAGGCTGCATTAATAGAGAGATACCATAGAATCAAGATCACATGAAGTATTAATGCCACTTTATAAAGCTTTAGTAAGACCACACCTGGAATACTGCATCCAGTTTTGATCACCATATTATTAAAAAAAAAAAGATGTTGAGACTCTAGAAAGAGTGCAGAGATGAACATAAGGATGATTAGGGGGCTGGAGGAAGAACGGTTACAATAATTGGGTATGTCTACTCTAGTGAAAAGAAAGACTAGGGGAGACATGATAGTAGTGTTCCAGTATCTGAGGCGCTGCCACAAAGAGGAAGGAGTCAACCTATTCTTCAAAACACCATAAGGCAAGACAAGGAACAATGAGTGGAAACTAAACAAGGAGAGAAGCAACCTAGAACTAAGAAGAAATTTCACGACAGAGAGAAGGATTAAATAAGTGGGACAGGTTCAGAGGTGGTGTTCAGCAGGTTCTGACCAGTTCCGGAAAACCAGTAGCGGAAATTTTGAGTCGTTCGGAGAACTGGCAAATCCCACCTCTGACTGGCCCCGCCCCCATCTCTTCTCTGCCTTCCGAGTCCCAGCTGGTTGGCTGGGTCTTCATGCACTGGAGAACGGAGATGACAAGCAGGTTAGAGGGGTGGGGTGGGAATGGAGATTTTACAGCATCCTTCCCCTGCCACACCCACCAAGCCATGCCCATAGAACCGGTGGTAAAACAAATTGAATCCCACCACTGAGGATTGCCTCCAAAAATTGTGGGTGCTCCACCTTTAAGAAGAGATTGGACAAGCATTTGTCAGAAATGGTATAGGCCGCAGGGGTCTCCAACCTTGGCAACTTTAAGCCTGGAGGACTTCAACTCCCAGAATTCCCCAGCCAGCTTTGCTGGCTGGGGAATTCTGGGAGTTGAAGTCCTCCAGGCTTAAAGTTGCCAAGGTTGGAGACCCCTGGTATAGGGTCTCCTGCTTGTGCAGGGGGTTGGACGAAAAAAAACTCCGGGGCCTCTTCTAACTTTCTTATTCTGTTTTTTTCTGTTGTCTTGAGGAAATGAAATGATAACTTCAAACCCTCCAATACAGAACAAAACCTTGGAAACAATATCTCGAAATCTGGTCACAAATAACAGACGATGAATTAACATGTCAATGGACCCCAGAAAATATCAGATACAAATCAGATTTTACAGAAAACAATATGGTCACCTTGTGGGAACAAAATATATAAGCTAGGAAATGTAAGCTAAACAAGCTTTCATCCCTTCAAGTCAGAAATGGATTAAAAGCCATAAAACACTCTAGATGGGAATATTGTTTGCTACACATCGAAGCAATTTGATTTGATGCTTGATCTTTTGAAAGCAATTATCCCAAAGTCAATATACTGGCAGGTCCTCAAGTCGGGATATTGGTTGCCTGAGCTTTGAAACATGTATTAGATTTGGGGTTTTAATAGGAAATGGGCTGCCACTTAAAGCTGAAGATGTTTCCAAGCTGATTTGCAACCTGATATCAAAGATATTGATCTGGTCATAAACCATCTGAAATTCAGTGGGGCAAAGAAAACATTTAGAATGGGAGCCAGAACTCCTGATGATAATAATAAAACCGATGGCTGCATCCTAAAAGCTGCTTATTCTGATTGGCCAACTGAAGTTTAGTAGACTACTGGGAATTTGTGCAAGAGAATTGGCATATACTATGGATTTGATCCATGGCAATAACAGGCAATAATCAAAGCCATTACAATCAAAGTTTTTGTCATTGGATTTACTGGAAGGCAGAATATACTGGGCTTGGTGATTGGTTGATTGATTGATTGAAGACAATATTTGTAGATCAGGGTTGGCCTGTGGGATCCTTGGTGCTCACTGAGCTTGATTATTTTCTTCCAGGTGTTTCATTACCCATCTAGGTAACATCATGAGAGCTACAAGGGTGTGGGATTTACTGTCATTTTATGGATTAGTTTATATATTCCACTACAGATGAACACAATGTATCAATCCTAATTTTTCTCCAATAACATTTTTGCATGCCAAATAACTGAATTCATCCCATGTTGGCCAATATTATCATTTAGCAGTAAATGAACTTCAGCAACTCCAGTAGCAGATTTTGCAATATTTCTGCCCAGATATGTAGTAGTTTTCCCCACATTGGTTGGGAATTCTCAAGAATGTGATATTGGATGGTTAATGATTTAGCGAAGCTCATTAATCATTTAGATCAACACAGTTAAAATAATATTCTATGTTCTCATATGCATGTTGAAGCAGGAAAATCCATTCATCACCAGCCATGGCAGAATCAACTGACAATCACCCAACGTTCATTAATCATTAGAGATGCTTCTTTCGCTTTGATCAGCCTCATCTTAAATACCATGCTTCTCCAAGGGTGAAATTCATACCTTAAAGTTAGGACAGAACGATTAAAGGATGAAAATATGGGGCATAAACAAGGCTTCTACAACAGATGTGTATTGATCTGCCTGGATGACTGACTACAATTGCAATTTACAAGCCTATTTTTCTTACTTTGCCATGTCCCAATTTAGGGAGAAGGAACGTAAGTCAAGATAAAAAAAATCCTAAGAGATGCACCACGGCAAGTTGAAGGTGTATTGCACGTGACTTTTAATGCATCTTTATCACTAGAGCAACAACTCATTGCATCTCACCGTTGAGGCATTGCAACATTGGAACTTGCATGCAATGTCATGATGCTCATCAAAAAGAGATGGGGCTTATGCTACAATGATGCTATTGTTGTTCTGACACTCCTTGGCCACACCCACAGGTAATACCGGGCAGAAGTGCCCAATACAAGTCTAGCAGATGATAAAGTCAAGTTCTAAGAGATGAGGTGTTCGGCTCCCCAACAAATTCTCCTCTTCTATCCTGTTCAGGATATCAAGACCCTACCCAGAATATTTTGCTCTTTTCTTCTTCTATACCAGTGGTGGTATTCTACTCGTTCGTCCTGGTTCAGGCAAACCAGTAGTAAAAAATGCTACTGTTCAGCCAAACTGGTAGTTAAAAAAACAGCTACCGGTTCAACTGAACCAGTATTTTTTTTCTTTCCAACCATCAGCTGTTCTGATAATCAACTGAACCGGGAGGGCCCTTGCTGTCTTACTGCTTCACCCAGAAGGCTCCCCTGAGGCCCAGGAGCCAAAAAAAAAAAAAATAGAGTGCGGTGTGTGTGTGTGTGCTGCACAGCTCCCCCATGCTCCATTTTTTTGCCTTCCTGGGCCTCAGGGAAGCCTCCTGGGAGCAAAAATGACCCCCCAGGAGGCTTCCCTGAGGCCCAGGAGGCAAAAAAAATGGAGCATGGGGTGTGTGTGCTGCACAAAAAAAGAAGCCATGCCCACCCAGTCACACGGCCATGCCCATCTAGCCATGCCCACAGAACCAGTAGTATAAATATTTGCATCTCACCGCTATTCTATACCCACTCCAACAGCCAACCCACCTTCAGCAATCCTTTTAATATTGGACTATTCTTTAGAAGGTAGTATTGAGTTTCTGTAAAACTCCTTCAGTAAAGGGATGGTGCCATTTGGTTCTACAAGGAGTGACCTAGAATTTGAGTTTAGTCTTATAGTCTATGGAAATATCATCTGTTGGTCAATATGCATAGCTGAGATAGAGAGATAGAGATACAGATGAAGACAGACAGATAGACAGACAGACAGACAGAAAGAATGAAAGAAATATGATAGATAGATAGATAGATAGATAGATAGATAGATAGATAGATAGATAGAACAGAAGACAGATGATAGATATATGAGAAAGATGGAGGGAGGGAGATGATAGATTGTAGGAGATGACCAGGTTGAGCCCAAGGGAGGGGTCAAACACATCATTAGTCTCAAGTCCCTTCACACCCACAAGAGATGTAAGTCCAGCCCACCTTGGATTCCATTGACTTTTATCAACTGCCAATTTCCTTTCACCATTAGTAATTCAGATTCTTGTAGAGAGCAATATCATGCAATCAACCTATATTCATTTGAATTGCCTGGACTCTAGATTTCCTGCACTTGAGATAGATAGATAGATAGATAGATAGATAGATAGATAGATAGATAGATAGATAGATAGATAGATAGATAGATAGATAGATAGATGGATGGATGGATGGATGGATGGATGGATGGATGGATGGATGGATGGATGGGAGGATGGATAGGATAGGATAGGATAGGATAGGATAGGATAGGATAGGATAGGATAGGATAGGATGGAGAGAGAGAGAGAGAGATGGTATAGGGTTTCTTGCCTAAGCAGGATATTGGACAAGAAGACCTCCAAGGTCCTTCCTAATTCTTTTATTCTGTTATTCTGAGATGTTTCCTCAAAAGCATTAAAGTGCTTTATCATTGCCTTCTTCAAAAAAGTATTTCAACATCTCACTCAAACATATAACATTGGTATTTAATAGGGGTCTCTTATCAAGCTCAATTCTGTTTCCCTTCTGAACTCAAACAAAGTAAACCAAGTACTGTCACCTGTTGAGATGAGTTAAAATCTATTTTAAAAACCAGATTTGCTGTCCAAACCAATAATACCCTTATTTTTATTGCAGAATGACCTGACTTCAGTAGGTAGACCAGACCAGGAAATCTAGTGCCCAGGAAGACTAAAACTATTATTTAGTGAGATAGGCTAGAAAAATGGAGCCTGAGTATAGGATCTCCTGCTCAAGCAGAGGGTTGGACTAGACAACCTCCAAGGTTCCTTACAACTTGTAATTCTGTATTCTGAGTGTACTATACCTCCTCCCCCTCTGATACTCCAGTTAATTAGGGAAGCACCTGTCCTGCTCATTTGGAAATATTATCTCATTACTCTGGACTTTAAAAAATAGTACTTTTTGCTTAGATATCAGTTCCTGAATGTTTCTTTCAAGATCATCTACCTTCCTTTCTATATCTTATATTTGCTAAGCGAACTCACACACTAAATCCTAGATTTGAATGACAAAAATCTATAAGGCCTTATACCATTTTCATTTTGAACGTTTATAGATGTTCTCATTATAGATCTAGAATTTAGTGGGTGAGTTTGCTTAGCAAATATTCCTTTGATACTCCATAAGGGAAAAGTGGGTAAGGATGCTGACTTTTGATTCCTCATCCTGTCCTGAATATATTTCAGATGGGTGTGGCATTTGTATGGGTGATGATACTCATTATTCCAATTCATAGAGTATTCTGTAATTTCTAATGTGTAGGTGATAACATGTAGTCCCCAATGGAACTGTATCTACATGGAGAGAAGTATGCAACGGGGCACCCCAAGGTTCTGTCTTAGGCTCAGTACTCTTCAATATCTTCATCAATTATTTGGATGAGGGGATAGATGGGGAACTTATCAAATTTGTGGATGACACCAAGCTGTCAAGAATAGCCAATACTCCAGAAGATAGGCTTAAGATACAGAAGGATCTTGAGAGACTTGAACATTGTGTCCTCTCTAACAAAATAAAATTCAATGGCGAAAAAGCTAAGGTTCTACATTTAGGCAAGAAAAACCAAATGCACAGGTATAGGATAGGTGGAACCTGGCTCAGTATTAGCAATTGTGAGAGAGATCTTGGAGTCCTGGTGGACAATCACTTAATTATGAACCAGCCATTGTACTGCAGCTGCCAAAAAAGCCAACACAGTTCTAGGCTGCATAAACAGTGGAATAGAATCAAGATCACAGGAAGTATTAATGCCACTTTATAATGCCTTAATAAGTCCATACTTGGAATGCTGTATGCAGTTTTGGTCACCACGATGTTAAAAAAAAAGATGTTGAGACTCTAGAAAAAGTGCCGAGAAGAGCAACAAAGATGATTAGGGGACTGGAGACTAAAACATATAAAGAAGGGTTGTTGGAATTGAGTATGTCTAGTATAATTAAAAGAAGGGTGACATGATAGCAGCCTTCCAAAAGCTAAAAGGTTGCCAAAAAGAAGAGGGAGTCAACCTATTCTCCAAAGCACCAGAAGAAACAATGGATGGAAATTAATCGAGGAGAGAAGCAACCTAGAATTAAGGAGAAATTTCCTGACAGTGAAAACAATTCATCAGTGGAACAACTTGCCTCCAGAAGTTGTGGATGCTCCAACACTGGATGTTTTTAAAAAGAGTTTGAACAAGCATTTATCTGAAATGGTATAGGGTTTCCTGCCTGGATTAGAAGACCTCCTAGGCCCCTTCCAACTCTGTTATAATGCTTTATTGTTTGATAGAGATGCACCTAGACCACTCTCAGTCTAGACCGTGTCGATAATTAGTCTTTTGTCTCCCAATATTTTTAATCACAAATAAAATATTAATATTACTGTCTCAATAGAAAAAGGAAAGGAATTGGCCCTTTGGCAGTTGATCTGATTCCCTCTTGATAGAGTTTAATCAACAGTTTACAGCTGTCCTGGGGATTGTTGTCTAATTTCTTGTTTCTGTCAAGGCTCGTAAACTATTGACTTATATCTTTGTGCTTTGATTGCTACACTATGCTCGACAAGGAACCAAGGTTTCTCCTGGTTTGCCTCCTGTGAAATGAGTTTGTCTTTCGAGGAAGGCTCGTAAAACTCAGTCGGTAGATTATTTCCTTTATCCTATCACCAAGGTGAATTATGTCTGAATTATTGCTGATCCTGCCAAATCTGTGAGCCCACTCATACAGCTATTAAACAGTTCAGCATTATGGCCCCGTACTCTAATCAATCAGAGCATAAGAGAGCTGCTCTATTGTGATGAGTTGAGTTCAATGCCTTGATGCTGATAACACAAAATATGTCCTGTGGGTTTTTGTGCTGATGCAAGTTCCTACACTGAATTTGTCTTGTTGCAGGATCTATTCCTGTTAATCAGCACAGAGGGTCATCAAACCAAGTTTTAACTACAGGGAGGATGAATCATTATCTACAGATTGGATCTCGGCAATCCCTTTGGAGAGCTGCTACCAGCGACAATGACCTGTGGTCTGGCTCGTTTAAAACACCTTGTAATATTCTGCGATATGGCTTATCCCATTATGTTGTACACAACTCTAAAAGTGAGTTGTTATCTTAAATGCCCAAACACGTGGGCTAAATGCTAAGTAGGAATTGGGAAAGTGAGACCGAGATTCCCTCAAGAGTTATCACATTATAAATCATTTCCTTTCTTGCTTGGCCTGATATAAGTGAAAAGAGAATATTGGTTTACCCCAAGAGTGCATTTCCAAAATTAGACTTTCTTGTTTTGTTTTGTTTTTCCTTGAAAACATTTGACTTCTCATCTGCAGAACTGGATGTTTTTCTTGAAATATTTTCAAGGGGAAAAAAAACTTGAGAAAGTTCAGTTGCCTTTTGGTAAAGCACCTTTAGGGCTACCCTAACCTGGTTGATTGAGAATCTCCATAGACAGGATACTGGTTTACAAATCCTTTTATCCTGTTTAGAATGTCTAGTTCAGGGGTGTCAAACTCACATCATCATGGCATTGTCACGTGATATATTGCAACTTTTTCCCCTTTGCTAAACTGGGTGTGGGCATGGCCACCATGTGACACATCCGGCTGTGGGCCAGTGGTGGGAGTCAATTTTTTTTACTGCCAGTTCCATGGGCGTGGCTTGGTGGGCATGGCAGGGGAAGAATGCTGTAAAATCTCCAGTCAGAAGTGGTATTTGACAGTTCTTCGAACTACTCAGAATTTCCACTACCGGTTCTCCAGAACTGGTCAGAACCTGCTTGAATACCACCTCTGCCGTGGGCCGCAAGTTTGACACCCCTGGTCTAGTTCATTCATTTCTTCAAAATGTCAACATGATACTACTATTCGTACAACTCACCTCTTCAAAATACTTCTTAAGTTGGGAGGGAGGGGGAAACAATAAGTAAGATCAATTACCCTAACATTTTTCTTGATGATTTCCTTGTTCATCAGCATCCTTCCTTCAGATAACTCAATTCCTGATAAAGGAAATAGGACTTCTCCAATGACATCATCGCGGGAGAACCGGTCAAAACTCAGAATCATAAAATGGAGACTCAGATCTTGAATTTGAGCATAAGGGATTCCATAAAAGGTGAACGTTTCATCGAAAGCTGGATCTAAGGTTTTCCTCAGTACTCGAGTTTTCACCTTGTGCTTCTTCTCTGGCAGTATTGTCATTTTGATGTATGGATCAGAAGTCATTGATTGTTCATCCATGGCTGGTAAACCACTTGCTTCTTTGATGTTCACCATGAAAGCCTTCTTTTCAAAGTTGTACTCTAGGGAGAAGAAGAGAGTCCCTAATTTATCTTGCTTTTCTTCGGAAGATATTGAGGTGGTTGACTTCAAGCTGTCAGGAGATACTGAATCTTTTTCCCTCTCAGGAAAGAGTTTTGGAGTAAAGCCTTCAACATCTGAAGAAGTTGGTACTTTAGGAATTGTTTTGGGGAAGTTGCCATTCAGATCTTGTTTCTCCAGGTCAAGATGCAGAGATGTCTTTGGCATAATAGGCTTGTTTTTGGCTTCCCCTTTGTCGTCTGCACCAAACTTCTTCTTGCTGTTGAGGTTCTCCGGATAAATATCAACACCCTTCAGCACATGGACAAATTTGTAAGGAGGAGTCTTGTTGGCTTTTGAAGATTTGCGCTGGCAGCAGATCCAAGCAAAGAGGGAGACGGTGAAGACCAGCCCAAAGGCACTGAAGATCCCAACCACAGTTGGGATTTCATCTGCAAATCAAAGCAAATGTCAACAAACATATGAACAGTGGGCTTCAAAGCTCACAAGTGATAGTTAACTTAGCAAGAATCCGGCAAAATGATAGAGTGAAGCAATTCGACTGTACAATATACTAAGAGAAAGCATATTCATTTTGTGCCCCCTGCAGGTATCTATGAAAAAAAAATCTGTCTGGAGATTTTTCTCCAGATGCATGCATGATCGAGAGAAATAGAGTTTAGCAATCATGGTTGTAATAAACAGCCTGGTGCAATTAAATTTTGTTGGTTTCCTAGACAAAGTTACCGATTCACTAAGTATGCAAAGATGTTTGATTCCCTCTTACATCCTTCCCATTTGCCTTTTTGTCTGGCCGATAAAAAAAAAATTGAAATATATTATTCCCATGATGTTCACTTTCATAACAGTCTTTGCTTTGTCCCTTGTGTTCAGCAAACTTCATCTTTATACAAAGATTTTACAGAATATATTATAATACAGCAGGAAAATGTTAACTTTTATGAGTTTTTCCACCAGTCTGGCATGCTGGTATAAAGCTCAGTGTTGATCTAAATAAGATACAATGATTTTTCTTCCCCATTATTTCATTATCTCTTATGTGCATGGTTTATTTTTTCTTTTCTAGTTGCAGGAGAAACCGATCAGGATTTTCAGAAGTCTCCAGCAAATGTAGATGCCTAAAGAACAAGGATTTAGTGTCTCCTTCTGCAAGCACAACAACTATGATTTCCTTTCTCTCCATCACTCAGAGAAAAGAGCCCACATTCTAGCCAGCAATAGGGAAAACAGCATGGAAGCTGCAATGACATCTGGAGTACGGTTAAAGTGGGACACTGAGAGAAGATCATTAGCATTTCATGAGTAAGCAGCACAGGGCCAAATGAACGCCACTAATTGGAAAGCTGATTCTGCCCATAAGTAACATTTCCCAGCAAGTTTAAGCACCAGGCGCTGGCAACAGCAATCCAAATGGAAGCCTAGGCAAAATGGGAACACATGAAATATTAATGCAGAAAAGAAGTGTGTCTTTCATGCGTGGGGATAGGTAAGCAAGGAAATGTGGGCTGCATTCTTTCTTGCAGGGGGATTTTCTGGAAAGGAGAAGTGGATGCGTTCTTAGAGAGAAGGACTCCGCTTTTGAATAGCAGAAGGGTAGCGGACTCACCCCTCTGTTAAAATTATGGGACAATGAATGGACCTACTAAGCAAGCGTTGAAAAGGTTGAGTATGGACCATTGTCATTTTTGGAAGCATTAGCTTCTGGCACGAAGGTTTTCTGGCTTTTTGAGGAGAGGACTTTTCCATTTTGACTGGGGTTGATTAATGAGACGACAACTCATGGTTGTGCGTTAGTCTACGGGAAATGTTGCTTTGGGATAAGATGTTGGTGACGGGGTCAGTTCCAGGTATCCTCTTTCTATGTCACTAACTCCCTTCACACGCCCCTTTTTTAATATCTCTTCCAGTTGAGGGACAACTTATCAGCAGGGAGGGAATGACATTTCTATAAGACACTTAGAAGGAAGTTCAGGTGGGTATTATCTCCCGTGAACAGGTTTTAACTGTCAACCGATGTGTTTGCAAGTACTTTCTAGAATCCTCCACCCAGAAGATTGTTTCTGGGAGAAAGTTACAGATATTAATTATCTTCCCAAAGTCAATTAGGAGGTGAGCAGCCTGTCGCAAATGAAATTAGAAGCACCTAGGAGGGGGATGGACAAGAAGAAATCCCAACTCATCATGCTCTCTCGTAATCACCAGTGGGAACACCATCTGCTTTGACGCTGTTTTCCTAGGCTCACCTAGGTATTCTAACATCTGTGTGAGAACGAGATGCTGACTTTTGAGACTCTACCAGTTATCAAGAAAAAGAACAAGGCAGATTTCAAGAGCGTCGATATGAAAAAAACACTTTCACACTCTCTGCATGCAAACTGCAGTCAACATTGAACTGGTTTATTCTAACGGAAAGCCAGAAGAATGATTTGACCCAGGGATGGAAGAAATAACATATGTTGCTTAGGAATAATCCCATTGTCCCAGAAGAGACCATCAGGAGTTTAAAGCACAATACTTTGTCGGCAAAGGTGGTACCCAGAGAGCATTACATGGCAAAGACAATCAATGAGACAATGTTCACTCACTCATCTTCCCCACAGTTAAACACCTGAAAAAAAGAAACCTATGTAGGCATTTTTCTCTTGGTCAACAAATAAAAGCTTATTTATTCAGCATTCCAGCAGATGGAAAAAAAATCAATCAAGGGTTGATTTTGTTCTAATTTTCAGGTTTTGATGTTAGGTAAGAGCCAAAGCAGCCAAAGCCACTTTAAGTTTCTCTCTGAAATCTTGCACTGAGTTAAAAGCATGAGGTAACACTTTAGGTGCATTATCCAAGGAACAACACTTATGACAAGAGGCAAACAGACATCTACTTAGAGAGATGATATGAATGTTGAGATGGATGACTAATCTTTTTTAAGTGTCTAGTAGCTACCCTTGCACTAACGGAAGCAATTATGACCGATTTTTTTTTTTTAAGAGCATGTGGAATAGAGGTTCGAAATGACTCATGCTCTTCTCACTCAGGGCTTCCTTTAAACAAAGATTAAGGCAAATCCATCCTTTCTTTCTCTTCAACCCCCTTACCCCGGGTCCTTGGTCCTTATATTCTGTTTGCAACACCAGGAGAAGGAAGACAGAAGGATAAAACAGGGATAATTTGAACGTCTAAAAGCAGCAGCAGATTGGAAAGGTGCAAACTTTTGCCCAATCCACCACCCATCCTCCCACAGATGCTTGGAAACGGAGGTGAAGGGGGCACACACACACACACACCCAAGATCAAAGTGGAAACACTGCCCGAGGCTTCCAAGGGTCCAAACTCCCTAAGGAGCCCAAAATGGCAGAGTCATCTACTTTGCCTGAGAAAGACCTGTGGGGGGGTGGGGAGGGAGAGAAATGAAACCCACCTGGATTCGCATTTTTGTAATTTCTCTCTTTAAAAAGAAAGAAAGAAAGAAAGAAAGAAAGAAAGAAAGAAAGAAAGAAAGAAAGAAAGAAAGAAAGAAAGAAAGAAAGAAAGAAAGAAAATAAATCTTACTTACCAAATTCTTCCCTGTTGGCTGTAATCGGAGCCATGTTGTTTGTGCTGCGTGCGCTGTCCAAGGTGCTGAAGGTTTCTCTCCTTCTGCCTCTTTCCCTCCGGCGGAAACCGGCGCAAAAGGCAACACGCGCGCAAGCCCACCAACCAGAGGGGAGGACGCGATGTTTCCCGACGCGATGCCAGCGCCAGCCCGAAAGACCCGGGAAGGTTTGGGAAAGAGGAGGAGGAGAAGGAAGAGGTAGAGAGAGGAATCGCTGGTGGGAGGGGGGAAGAAAGAGAGAGAGAGAGAGAGAGACACGGAAGGGAAGGCAGGCCTGGTCGGGTCCTCCCTTCCGTCACGGCGATTCGTGAGCCCCTTGTCCGCTGGTTCGAGTCTTCTGACTCACCGAAGCTCGGAGCCCGAAGACGTGGTTGAAACCCAAATTGACGCAATTCTGACGCTACCGGAGTGAAATCAGTACCTCCTCCCCCGCCCCCTTCCCCCCTTCTCCCCCCTCCCCCCACCCAATACTCCTCCACTCCTGAGACACCAGCCCACATTCATCAATTATTTTAACGGCTCTGCTGCAGGAGATTAGCTCACATTCTCAGCCGGGCGTAGATAGCAATGCTAATTTCTAGGGCCAACCCGCCTCGCATTTTTTTTTTTTTTTTGTACTACCCGTCTGGCAGTCTTAAACCTGGGAGACGGGGCTGGGGAGAGAGGAGGAGAGGAGAGAGTGAGAAAGAGAGAAAGAGAGAGGAGAGAAAGAGGGAGGAGAGAGAGGGAAGGAGGAAGGGAGGAGGGAGAGAGAAAGGGAGAGAGTGAGAAAGAGAGAGATATGACAGAGAGAGAGGGAGACGAGAAAGAGGGGAGAGAAAGAGAGAGGGAAGGAGGAAGGGAGAGAGAAAGAGAGAGATGACAGAGAGAGAGAAAGAGAGACAAGAGAGGAGAAAAAGATGAAAGAAAGAGAGGAGAGAGAGGAAGGGGGAGAGGAAGAGAGAGGAAGGGGGAGAGTGAGAAAGATATGGCAGGGAGAAAGAAAAAGAGATAGGGGAGAAAAAGAGGAAGAGAGGAGAAAAAGAGGAGAAGTGGAGGAAGGGAGAGAAGGAGGAAGGGAGAGTGGGGTTATTTACAGATGTAGAAAATGAAGGGGGAGGTAGGGAATATCCCAGACACAATTTCTTTTTCCCCTGGTGAAATGCTTTTTTAGAGTGATTTTCCAGATATCTGGAGTGCTCGCTAGGGGGAACATTGAACACCGGTTCCCAGACTGACTGGAATAGGTGTAAACAGATTATAGCTTGTTAGAGGCAGCTTCTGAACAGATTGTAACTTTTTGGACCTACCAGATACCTCTTCCTCCCTCTTTTTCTCTCTGACACTTCACACCCACTTTTCCCTCACGTTTTTTACTTTTGAAAGGTGTCATTGTGTAATACCATGCCTTATTAACAAGTTCTCCATCACAAAATGGACATCCCTGGAGGATGGGTCTTGGCTCATCCCGAAAAGCTATACAGCGTTAGGATACATTGTGGTGGAATGGGATGAGAAATCACCAGGAAATCTTCAAGAAAGACAGGGGAGTTTAAAAATGGAAAGAAACAATGGCCAACCACTTTTGTATTATTTCTTGGAAAGGTGCATAGACATTGCCATGCAGTCACTAGACATAAAATTGAGCCTAAAAGATACTCTACATAATAAAATGTACAATCCCAAAGCACCTGAAGGCAGGACAAGAAGCAATGGATGGAAACTTTTCAAAGAGAGAAGCAACCTAGAACTAAGGAGAAATTTCTTGACAGTGAAAACAATCAGTGGAGTGGCTTGCCTCCAGAAATTGTGGGTGCTCCATCACTGGAAGTTTTAAGAAGAGATTGGACAACCATTCGTCTGAAATGGTATAAAGTTTGCTGCTTAAGCAGGGGGGGTTGGACTAGAAGACCTCCAAGGTCTCTTCCATCTCTGTTATTCTGTTAAAAGCACACCAAAGTGAGAAGCCACACAACAAAACCAGAAGCAACAGCAACAACAACAACAAAATACAATCTAGACAATTGTTGATGGGCAAACAAGTAGAGAAGGGAGACAGATTATTATTTTAAAAAAAAATATGTGTATTTATTTACTTGTTTTTCACATTTCTGAACTGTCCATCTCTCTCAGAATCACTAAAAACATAGGTTCCTTTCAGTTTCAGGTTAGTTTTCTTTCATTATAATTTTCAAGTTAATCTCCCCTCTTAAGACTTTCTTAAATGATATTGGCTGTTCTGTGAAAGATACTACATTGGATTCCATGGGATTACTTTCCATGTAGATATGTCTAGAATTGGGCTGAAAATGTATTTCTCTAGGAGCATGGGATAGGGGGAGATCTGGACTGCTGCTCCTTCTTCTCCTCCTCTTCTTCTTCTTTCTTCTCCTCCTCCTCCTTTCCCCTCCTCCCTCCTCCTCCTCCTCCTCCTCCTCCTCCTCCTCCTCCTCCTCCTCCTCCTCCTCCTCCTCCTCCTCCTCCTCCTCCTCCTCCTCCTCCTCCTCCTCCTCCTCCTCCTTCTTCTTCTTCTTCTTCTTCTTCTTCTTCTTCTTCTTCTTCTTCTTCTTCTTCTTCTTCTTCTTCTTCTTCTTCTTCTTCTTCTCCCCATCCTGCTCCTCCTCCTCCTCCTCCTCCTCCCTCCCTCTCCCTCTCCCCCTCCATTCCCCACTTCTACCCTGTAACACAAGAGCTACATTTATAATTTTCTATGCTCAGTGTAGATACTCCATTCCTGATCTGTAACATCCATGAAGTCTTGCTTGGGAATAATGTTTTCTTTCTTTTAAAAAAAATTACTCATAGTTTTCATCTGGTTGACTTTGCTCAGAAACCAAGGAAAAGAACCCTTCATATTCTCAAAATCAACCTATTTTTAAACCTGCCCCAGAGCTGGCACTTTCTGTTACCTTATATAAATTAATGTAAAAGCTACATTGATTCCCATTGCCCTGTGTTTTAGAGGGTTGCTGCCTTCAATTCAAAAACATGTCTCAAATGGGCTGCAGACCAACATTCTAACATCTCTTGGAATGCTGAATTCACACCTAGAATAAAAACATCCACCTGCATAGTTAAGCATAGCACAAAACAAATAATGGGAAACACTGGTTTAGCACATTGATAACAGGATCCTGAAGAGAACCTGCCTTTAGAACAATTTTGTCCAAAATACTGTTTTTTGGTGAATTGGCTCCAGTTTAGAACATAAAACAGTCTGGCCACATTCTTGTAATATAAGAATATCTGCTAACATTCTTATAATTAACCAGTGAAACAAGTTGCCCTTGGAAATTGTGGGTGCCCCAACACTGGAGGCTTTTAAGAAGAGCCTGGACAGCCATCTATCAGAAATAATATAGGTTTCCTGCGAGAGCAGCGGATTGGACTAGATGACCTCCAAAGGTCCCTTCCAACTCCATTACTATTACTAATATAGGTGATCAACAAAAAAAAATCTACTTTGGCTTATTCACCAGTGGTTCCAATTGCATGTGCCCAACAGAGATGTTGCCATTGTTCTTGGTTGCTTTTTCGCTGCTATGTTATTTATGTTTTTAATTATTGGTTCTGGTTTTTTTTTAACCCTGTTCTTATTTTGTTTTAATTGTTAGCCACCCAGAGTCCTATATATGAGATGGGCAGTGATACACATGTGTTAAATATATAGAGAACCCAAGGGGCCTTTAGGTTGGGGAGAAAAAGCAAAAATTTTATACATTTCTCCATTCAGCTGTGGAGATGAAGAAGAAAAGAGAATTTCTCAAACTGGCTTCCAATGCATTGTGATTCACAGAGCTTGGAAAAACATTGAGAGATGGGATGAGTCCAGGCAATCTGTTTGAAGGGCATCCTTTCGAAAGCTGCAAACACAGATTTTGTGTTGAGGAATTGCGCAGCTGCTGTCCAAATGAAGTGGGAGAAACTGACACAAATGTGTCATTTTATATCAATAAATATATTTAATTTACATTTGATAGTCAGAGCAAAGGAACATCATGAGGTAAAATCAAACAATCGACAGAGTAGGCAGGAAAAAAAAACGGCGGGAAAAAAGGGACCCTCCCCCATTTCACCCACACCAGCCAATCACAGCACAGATTGCCTCACTCAGGAGCCAGTACTCTCCAACCCATCAACCACAATCGTATTCCCAAGCCCATCGTACACTTGACTGTCCCAGCTACTAAATTTAATAGCTTAACAATTTTCAGCAGAAGAAGTGATGGACTTTTGAAAGAATCCTTCTTCAGACCACCCCCTTACATATTTTTGCCCCACAGAACATGGAAATCGTTTAAGAAAATTGTTGAAACAAAATGTGATCTTCAGTTTACCTGTACAGGTAGACTTCAACTTAGAACAGTTCATTTAATGGCCGTTCAAAGTTACGATGGCACTGAAGAAAGTGACTTTAGAATAGAATTGAATTGAATAGAATTCTTTATTGGCCAAGTGTGACTGGAAACACAAGGGATTTGTCTTGGTGCAAATGCTCTCAGTGTACATAAAAGAAAAGATACATTCATCAAGAATTGAGAATCATCAGGTACAACACTTAATAATAGTCATAGGGTACAATAAGCAATCAAATTATACTAGGAAACAGTCAATATAAATCGTAAGGATACAAATGGCAAAGTTACAGTCATACAGTCACAAGTGGGAGGGGAGGGGTGATAAGGAAAGATGAGAAGATGAACATGAATTTGGCAAGCTCCAGAAAACGGAAGTCCATGGGGTTGCAAAGAGTCAGACATGACTTAGTGACTGAAAATAACAAACCACTCCTTTCCAACTAGTGATGAAGAGGAAGATTTTAACAGTCTTTTGAAAGCCACAGTCTTTTGAAACGTTGAACTTGCAACTTCTCGCTGGCCAAACGTCATGTCTCCCATATGTTTAGATGAGCATGGGATCTAGCAAATCTACCCTTTCAAGCAATGGAGAAAACTACAGGTTCCTTACTGAGATAAAGATGGAAGCTTTTAATGACAATAAGAAGGAAACATATCAAGTTATTTTTTTGGGATCCTGAAAAAAAACAAACGGTACTGGCAGCTGGACACAGCCATATGTTTTCCACAATTGGCAGTAAAACTGCACAGTGGGAAATCTAAGCACACTCCTCCATGATTCTGAAAGTCATATATCTATGGACAAGTGCCACAAATTGCCTAGTCCTAGAGTGTCTTTCCAATTTTACATGGCTTCTTTTTGTGAAAAAATTGAGGAGGCTGTTCTTTAGGCAAACTCCAAATTCCACTAGCTGTACAGTATTGACTTTCCTCCATAGTTCCATTTCCTATTTGTGCTGTTCGGTCCTTTTTTAAGGTTGACTTCATTCACAAAATGTGGAAGAATTTTATTTGGATAAATCAATATGTAGTCCTGGTGGTATTTGGGGTGAGAATTTCCCCCCCCCCAGCTTTGGAGAGAGAGGGGGGTATGGAGAGAGAGAGGGAGGGAGGGAGGGAGGGAGGGAAGGAGAGAGAGAGGGGGGGAAATGAATGAATGAATGAGAGAATGAGAATGATGGTCTGTGTAGCTTCATTTCACCCATGATCAACTTACCCAGATTTTGGGGAGAAGGGAACCATTTGGACAATAGATATTGAATATGGATCTGTAGTTAAAAGTAGACACACCCCATGAATGCATGAACATAGTAAGGAAGATATGAAAAGCATTCGCCTTTCTAACTTCAATTTCTTAAGTTAGAACAATCAATCAGTGGAATGGCTTGCCTCCAGAAGTTATGGCTGTTCCATCACTGGAAGTTTTCAAGAAGAGATTGGAGAGCTGAAATGGTAGGGCAGGGGTCCCCAAACTTGGCAACTTTAAGACTTGTGGACTTCAACTCCCAGAATTCTCCAGCCACCTATTCTGGGAGTTGAGGTCCACAAATCTTTTTAGTTGCCAAGTTTGGAGACCTCCGATATAGGGTATCTTTACTTGAACATGGAGTTCGATTAGAAGACTTCCAAGGTCCCTTCCAACTCTGTTGTTTTGTAACTTGAGCTTGAAAATAAATAATGAAAGAGAAGAAAGGGCATTACCTTGATGGATCCCACTTAACTGCCCCTTCCCTCTTTCATTCAACCCTCCCTCACTCTTGTTAATGCTTTTCCTCTCCAACCCATCTGGTAGCTCCTCCCTGCTTCTACCAACATCTGAAAATCATGGTTCTCTATGCTGTTCAGCTCCTGGGGACTAATTAGATTTAGCTTGGGTTCTGTCAGCCTGGTGAGGTATACCAGACAGGAAACACAGCCAGGTCATCTAATTCTACTTTATGTGTCAGGTTACACAAACAGCATCTTCTTACAAGTCTGACGGTCAATCTGTCAAGCACCCGGGAAATCAGGAGATCCAGACAGTTCAAATGGGTACAAAGATTTATCGCAAGCTTAAGCTCTCTACAAAAATCTGAGCTATTAACAGCCCAAGCAAATTGGCGGTAGATAAGCATCACAGGAATTCAAGGTGGGCTGGGCTTAGATCTCTTGTGGGTGTGAAGAAACTCATGACTGACGATGCATTTGACCCAGGGGTGCGATTCAACTGGTATAACAACTGGTTCAGTGAGCTCGCACGCTCCACATTTTAAAAAGCTAATACTTACCTTCAACTGCAGCTGAAGAAAACAGCTGAGATTATGGCAAAGCACTCTAATGCATGAATCGGCTGTGCTATAACAAAAAGACATAAAGCACAGGAAACAGCAGGGGTGGTTGGGAGGGCCCACACGCTCATTGGAGCAAACCGGTCCAGAGCCAGCTGATCATCAGAACAAGAGGTTCACCCAAACCAGTCCGAACTGGGCAAATTCCACCCCTGGTTTGAACCCCTCCTTCAGGTTCAGCCTGGTCATCTCCTACAGTATCTCTCCCCCCCTACATCTCTTTTACATGCCAGGAAGCTAGAGAGGGTGATTTCTCAGCCACTTGCCCCACCCACATTCCTGCTGCAAGCTAAGCTGTCTCTTATCCAACTGTCTCCTTGGCTGCATCTCCCAAGATAATTTGCACATACCATTATACAATCAGACCAAACGCAATTAGCCAGCTATGATCAAAACAATAGTTAAGGAGAAAGGGGGAGAAGGGAGAAATGAGAGTTGAGCCAAACAATGCCAGGATAGTGAATGCATATTTAGCTAGACCTGTAGCTAAATGTTAACAGAACGAAACCAGAACATCAATATGGGATACGTACTCCTATTGCACAGAGCCTATTGATCTGCCTATCCAAAGAGCATCAGTTTTATGTTAGTGGCATACAGTCAGCAGCATAATATAGATGCTGCGTCTGACCCATTGATGCCTTTCACTAAAGTGTGTGGAAGAGAACAGGAAGTCTAGCAGGGATGCCCATTAGTGTTAAGGAGGAAGACGGAGCTGTCAATTAGTGGCTGACAAAGGTGTTTTCCTTATGGGTTTCTTGGGAGGTAAGGAAGACAGTTTCTGCAGGGGGTGGGTTGCAATGAGGCAGGCAACCTTGCAAAAATGCCTCACTGTCAAAGCAAGCGGGGGGCTCATCCCTTGAATGAGTGTCAACACGGATGATTTAAAATGTGAGAAGACAATTGAGTTGAGCGCAAACCCCAGGAAGGGAAAAATGTCTTGCCTGAACAGACTAACATTCTGTAAGTCATCCATAGTGAGTGCTGTGCAGGCCATGCTTGTCAAGACTCACTGCACTGGTGAGATCACGCTTAGAATATTACTCTAGGAAAGGGGTCGGCATCCTTAAACACTCAAAGAGCCACAAAGGTCCTAACCAGAGCCCCCCCCCCATTCAATTTTGGAGCCGACCAGAAGTCCAGTTCACCCGCCATAGAGTCTCCTTCTAGTGTGGCATCCTTCTTCCTCTACCTACCGGAAGTCTGGTTCCCCCACCATAGAGTCTCCTCCTAGTGCAGTGTCCTTTTTCCTCTGTTGACTGGAAATCCAGTTCCCTACCATAGAGTCTCCTTTTAGCACATCATCCTTTTTCCTCTACCTGTCCTAACTGATAGCCCTATCAATTGATTGGCAACAGGGAGCCTCAGCAGAGGGATGAAAGAGCCACATGTGGCTCCAGAGCTGCGGGTTGCTGACCCCTGCTCCAGGAGATGACCAGGCTGAGCCCAAGGAGAGATCAAATGCATCATCGGTCATGAGCCTCTTCAAGCCCACAAGAGATCTAAGTCCAGCCCACCTTGAATTCCTTCCACCGTTATCTCCCACTAATTTCCCTTGACTGTCAGTTGTTCAGATTCTTAAGAGGGCTTAAGCTTGCCATAAATCTTTATACCTATTTGAACTATCTGGATCTCCTGATTTTCCTTGTGCTTGACTATTATATTCAATTCTGTTCATCGTGGTACAAAAAAAAAAAGGTATTGAGACCGGTAAAGAGTTCCGAGAAAAACAACAAAGATGATAAGGAGGCCAAACCATAAAATGACAAGTTGCAGGAAGTAGGTATGTCTAACAAACAGAAGGAGTAGGGGCCATATGCATTCTTTATTTATTGATTAGCCCTTTGGCTCTATCAAAGTGCAAAGTTCCAGAAACAAATTATTACTAAAAAAATGATAAAAACAATTTAAAATGGAATTGGAATAAAATATGATTAAAAATGAAATTGGAATAAAATACAGTCTAAAATGAAATTGGAATAGAACACAATAATTTAAGATATAGATAAAATACGATAAAATTATCTTTGGGGTGTCACCCCTGCAATTTACCCCAATCAGTCCCACATATGCAGCTCTCAACTGAATCATTTTGCTGAAGTACTGTGCTATGTTAAATGTTACTTTCAGATTCTGGCCCCACATAAGGTAAGTTGTTTTCATATGGTAAAACATATCAGCCTAAAGGTCGTATGATAGCAACTGTCACAAAGAAGGGGTCAATCTATTCTCTAAAGCATCTGAGAGCAGCACAAGAAGTAGTGGGTGGAAGAATCATTGAAAAGAATTCCAACTTAGAATTAAGGAGTAATTTCCTGACTGTGAGAACAATTAATCAGTGGAAAGGCTTAACTCTGGAAGTTGTGGGTGCTCCATCACTGGAGATTCTCAAGAAGACACTGGACAGCCCTTTGTTCAGAATGATACAGGGTCTTCTGTTGAGCAGAGAATTAGACTAGAAGACCTCCAAGGTCCCTTCCAATCCTATGATTCTATGTTCATGCTTTGTTTCCAACAATGATCCTCCAAAATCAGAGGAAAAACTCCACTCCAAAGAATGAGCCAATGGGAAAAACTTAAAAGCTAGTGCTGAAAAATATTATGTCATTGGATATAGAAGGTTGCAAGTCCATACTCTGCTGATATCTCAGTGCGGGTGACCATTTGAGGAGAGCAGAAGGTCATCACATGTGTGGCATCTCCTCACACATCTCACCAGGGCTAGAATTCGGATGTCAGTCCTGAAACGGCCAGCCTAACTTCAAGATGAATTTGGGCCTTATCCTGTTCTTGGTTTAAGAATGTAAATCACTCTTATGGGTTTATTAGTTTGATGTATTAATTACTCAATCTTTTGTAGCACTTCCGTTGCAAAGGATTTTAGGGATTATTCTACCATTTTTATCTGTTTCCATCCCAAATTGATAAGGAAAATGTTATTTTGATCTTTAACAGTCTTAGAGGCAAAAAGAAGGATTTAGGGGGCTACTTTTTGCTTTGATTTACCTCATAAATCACAGTATATATCAGAGATGGATCATAAGAAGAGGAAGAGATTTAGGATAGACACTTTCTAGAATCTCCCAGGGTGTATCTAGTAGGGGGAGATATAATATAGTTTAGTCTGGCAAGATTCCGTCTGTATAGTAACCTCAAAAACAGGTAGTCCTTGATTGATCACCATTTGTTTAGTGACCAGAGTGACAACAGCAATGAAAAATTGACTTTGTTTTTCACACTTACAACTGTTGCAGTATCCCCATGATCATATGATAAAAATGTTTCAAGATGCTTGGCAACTGACTCACATTTACAACAGTTGCAGTGTCCTGGGGACATGTGATCACCTTTTGTGAGAAGCAAGGTCAACGGGAAACCCAGAATCGCTTAACAACCGTGTGACTAACTTAACAGCTGCAGTGATTCACTTAACAACTGTGGCAAGAAAGGTCATAAAATGAGGCAAAGCTCACTTAACAACTTTCTCGTCGAGCAACAGAAATCTTGGACTCAATTATGGTTGTAAGTCGAGGATTACCTGTTTTTATTTTTAATTTAAATCAGATTTTATTGTGTACATTTTTAATGTATTTTCCTTTTTAGTTTTTGAATTTATGATATATGCACCTGGGGGTCACTATGTGAGATGACAGTTATATATGATTGTTTCCTAGTATGACTTGATTTCTTATTTGTACCCTAAAACTATCATTAAGTGTTGTACCTTATGATTATTGATGAATGTATCTTTTCTTTTATGTACACAGAGAGCATATGCACCAAAGACAAATTCCTTATGCATCCAATCACACTTGGCCAATAAAGAATTCTATATAAATATGACAGATACATAAATAAATAAACATAATTAAAAAGACATCCCTTTCCCAGACATTTGACAACTCTGTTATTAGCCGTGGTTGACTAGTGATGGTTCGCAAGCACCAATATTAAAACCGATTCACTTTATTATCTACCGCCCGGTAATTAGGAACATGTTTGTATTGATTTATTTACAAAAATATTTTAAATGCTCATTAAACACAACAATCTTTCTGCCATGATATAAATAGCTAATCAATATACACCAAATCAGAAGCCCGTCTTCAGCTTTTCACAGTAGAATATTCTCTCTTCTAACCCTCCCATGCAGTTTGTTAACTTCTAAATGTGTCATGAAATACAATTAAGTATCAGCATGGGGCTAGAGGAGTAGTGAAAAGCCTGAGACAGGTGCACTGTGCAAGTTCCATCTAGTGTGAAAAATATCTCAGCTAATTATGGGGAGAGATGTGCAAATACAAAAAGAAAGGTTGAAGGTCACACACACATCCATCAGAAGTGAAATGGACACTCGCACATTTCAATCAGAAATTGGCCTACAAAGGAGGACATCTCTATGAAATGTAGAACGATAAATTTTAGGAAAATAGTGTGTTCTTCAGCATATTATGGTTATACTTGGAAAAAAATTCCACCTGGATTACTCAGTGTTTTCAACAAGGGTTAAAAGGAAATCTATAGGATTTTAGGTTGACCATTCCTGGTTAGGTTGACCATTCCTGTCTTCAAATCAATATTGACTTTTGGTCACTACATGGACTAGTCCTTGAAATATTATTGGCAAGAATTTTGAAGTTCTTTTACTATAGCCTTATTCCTAGGGGACTTCAACTCATCATCTTCTGGTTTCTAGACTTCCACCATAACTCCTACATCAGACTGAGTCTCTCCCTCCCTCTCTTCCTTCCTTCCTTCCTTCCTTCCCCCTCCTCCTCCTCCCTCCTCCTTCCTTCCTTCCTTCCTTCCTTCCTTCCTTCCTTCCTCCCTCCCTCCCTCCTCCTCCCTCCTCCTCCTTCCTTCCTTCCTTCCTTCCTTCCTTCCTCCTTCTTCTCCTTCCTTCCTAGAATATAAAACATAGAATAGTAGAGTTGGAAGGGACCTTAGAGATCTTCTGGTCCAAACCCCTGTTCAAGCAGGTGATCATATATCATTCCAGGCAGATTATTGTCCAGTCTCTTTTTGAAAGCCTGCAGTGATGGAACATCCACAGTTTCGGAAGGCAAGCTGTTCCACTGGTTGATTGTTCTCATTGTAAGGACATTTTTCCTTAGTTCTAGGTTGCTTCTCTCCTTGGTTGGTTTCCATCCATTGCTTCTTGTCCTGCCCTCTGATGCTTTGAAAAATAGTTTAACCAACCTTCCTTCCTTCCTCCCTTCCTTCCTTCCTTCCTTCCTTCCTTCCTTCCTTCCTTCCTTCCTTCCTTCCTTCCTTCCTTCCTTCCTTCCTTCCTTCATTTCTTCCTTTTATTACTACCAACATATACCATAAATTTGTTCATTACTGTCAACATTGACATAAATTTCCAATGAGGCAAAGACAAGATGGGTTGTTTTTTGTTTTCTCCATCCCCTCCCTCCATCCCTCCCTTCCTTTTATTACTGTCAACCTAGACTATACATTTGTTCATTGCTGTCAAATTTCCAATGAGGGGAACACAAGATGGAATGTTGTTTTCTCCCTCCCCCTCCTCCCTCCCTCCTTTCTTCCCTCCTCCATTCCTTCCTCCCTCCCTCTCTCCCTCCCTTCCTTCCTTCCTTCCCAGCTCAAATTGCTTACAAACCACTTCCCTATTTCTACCAAGGAAACTCTATGGACATGGTCATGGGGCGACTAGGAACTGACCTTCAATAGAAAGAAAATTACTCAGGTCGCCTTTAACATTTAAATTGTAAATTGCCCGTACCCGTTTTCATTATTTATCTATAACCCAGGAGGGAGAGAAAAGACTCAGCTTCTATTCACCGAGGTCCTTATTAAAACATCTTTTGTTGAGCAGGGCTTGCTTAAAAGCTGCCTCTTAGTTTAAAGCAACATTTTTCAAAGTAAATGAGAAAACAAACGAGCCAGCAAATGTTCCCCTTTAAGTGCCTGGGTGTCTCTTAGAAGCAGCTTATCAAGTTTCTAGACAGAGGCACTAGACAGATGAAAAGGAGGGGTGGGGCATGTGGTTGCTAGGTGACAATTCATACATTTCCCAAAGTAGCCAACACCTCAATGATTATTTCTGTTAACAAAACAAAAAACAAAACAAAACAAAAAAAAAAAACAATTATTTCTCCCTTTCCTTCGTTTTTGCTTAAATCTTTTCTCTTCCCCACATACAAATTGGAATCTAAACATAGGCTGGTTCTGAAATCCTTCCCCAAAAGGGGTTAATAATCCCTCTTGCTTTTAGGGTAATCATTTTTTTTTTCTCAAACTGGTCCAAATTCTCACCAATCAGACTTTGCCCTTATTAGTCCTGGGGGAAGCAGTGGAATCACCAAGTTTACAGCTTGCTTTGAGGTTTATAGGGTATTGAAAATGGTGTCACTCTGCTAAATGGTTCTAGGGCATTGAGTATATGTGTGCCCACATCAAATTACTTTACATTGGTGCTGGTTGCAACTGTGTGAAGCTGGATTGCCCCCCTTCTTTCTAGGAGGAGGAGGAGGAGAGTAGGGAGCCAGGGAGGAAGAAAGGTAGAAGGAGGGAGGGACAAAGGAAAGAAAGAAAGAAAGAAAGAAAGAAGAAAGAAAGAAAGAAAGAAAGAAAGAAAGAAAGAAAGAAAGAAAGAAAGAAAGAAGGAAGGAAGGAAGGAAGGAAGGAAGGAAGGAAGGAAGGAAGGAAGGAAGGAAGGAAGGAAGGAAGGAAGGGGGACCCAGATGATTTGGGGCATTATGCTGACTTTGTAAACCACTTAGAGAGGACTGTAAAGCACTGTGGAATGGTATTGTAGAAAGTTAGCACCCACCCCTCCTAGAAGAATGAAGTACTTTGAGAAATATTTAAAAAGGCAGAATATTCTATTTCCTTAAAGGAGAAACATGTTTCGAAAGACAGAAACTCAGAGCTCCAGCTCCCTGCCCACAAACAGATACTAAGCTGAGACCAGCTTTTAGAAATGCAAATTTGCTAATCCATTACTCCCAGCAGCAAGGTGTGGACAAAGGTAGGATTAGCTGTCAGCCCCTTCATTGCATCAGCACACTTCAACCAAACTTGACTTCAAGACAAACACATGAGCCCCATGGGAGTCTGACAGCAACCAATAAAATACATGCCCTTGCCACAGGAACAGGAAGCTCAAGGGCAAGGCCCAGGAGAGGGTACAAATAGCCCTCACTCTCCACTCCATGTGGTCAGCTGCCCAGGACCTCAAACCTATGTGGTCCTGTCCATCAATAAACCATCTTTCCAACCAGCGTCCATGTTTCCAGTGTCCTTCTCCCAGCTTGGAACTTGGAAATGAAAGGAAAAGGAAAACAGTAGCTAAGCTTTTGAATGGCTGGTCTAAAACTAGATCTCTGTAATGACAATAAGCAGTATGAACTTTTTGTCAAATATATTTTGACAGAACAATATGGCTAACTCAAAGGTTTAGAGTTGACCCCAAACAATTCTGAGGACATTACTGGCTAAAATGAACTCGTTTTAAACATAACACTCCTTATGATTTAGCTATTTGCAAAACATTCTAGCCATTCTTGATATGACCATCAAACAGGACCAGGAACCATTCAGAGAGCAAGAATAGATCAACTAATCACAAGATATGGTTCTTTTGCCTCATCTTCAATCAATCAGGAACCCATCAATAGCATGGTATGAAGTATCAATGGATGCCAGTCAATCAAGATACTTTTGATCAGTCCCAATTGTGAGAAGAGTACCTTTTCCTATTGTGAAGTTGGATCCAATGAAAGTTAAAATCCTTATACATCCAAGCCACATATCCAGTTCTTTTTCACCTCTGCCTGTAGAAGAAGGAGTGGCAGAACCTGGGGGTGGAATGAAAAGGGGGAATCAGCCTAAAATCATTAAGATAAGAGAAAAGCATGCCCATGTCTAATGATCTAAGTGCTAGAGCCCACTGTAACTACATAGCCAAAAGGCATTAAGAGTTGTTAATCTAATCCTGCGTAGCTTTTTCTCTGGTAATATCACACTACTAACTAGAGCATACAAAACATTTGCTAGACCAATACTCGAATACAGCTCATCAGTCTGGAACCCACATTATGTATCTGATATTAGCATAGTTGAGAAAGTCCAGAAATATTTCACAAGAAGAGTTCTCCACTCCTCTACTCGTTGCAGAATTCCTTATGCCACCAGACTCGAAATTCTAGACCTAGAAAACCTAGAACTACTCCGCCTTCGGTCTGATCTAAGTATAGTATACAAAATCATACATTGCAATGTCCCACCTGTCAATGAATACTTCAGCTTCAACCATAACAATACAAGAGCACACAATAGATACAAACTCAAGATAAACCGCACCAAACTTGACTGCAGGAAATACAACTTCAGCAACAGAGTGGTCAAGGTCTGGAATACTCTACCTGACTCTGTGGTTTCTTCCCCAAACCCCAAAAACTTTAATCTTAGACTGTCTACTTTTGACCTCACCGCTTTCCTAAGAGGTCTTTAGGGGGCGTGCATAAGCGTACCAACGTGCCTACCGTCCCTGTCCTATTGTTTCTTTTTATTTTTCTTATATGTATCCATTTCATGTATTCATAACTATGTTTATACTTAGACCTATTATTTAATACTTGCTTGACAAAATAAATAAAATTAAAAAAACATTATTAGTGTTGTTTTTCAGGAGATTGGCAAAACAACTGTTTGTCTGAGTCTGAATCAATTGTTCTAAATCAAGGATGCAGATGTTGATCTTGGATTCTTTGATATCGATGAAGACATAAACATTTTACATCTCTTGTGATGACCTCGTGCATGGCATAGACATAACATAGGCAGCTTAAATCGCCCCTTTGTTGCTCCAAATTTCCCCAAATGCTCCCACTTTTCTGGCAAGTTTCTGAGCAAAGTGATAACAAACACCCACCCATACCTCAAGCAGCCTCTGGCTGCAAACAGTCCAGCCCAATGCTATGAGCACCACAGCTGCTGTGATGACCCAGGGTGGGATACAAAAGCAACAAAGTCACAAAAACAGGTGAAATCCCTTTAATTCCTTCAACTTGGCTTCAAAGCTCCAATTATCATTGACTGGAGAAAAAACTCCCCCACAAACAGTTGGGAAAAGGAAGAAATGCCGTTCAAACTCAAAATACATATAAATTATAAATAGAAAAAACAACACAAACCACACTGAAGCAATTAATGAGACAAGGCAGGATAAGGACTTGAAGACATCTACAGATATTGAAATACACACACTGGGAAGGATGCCAGAACTCAGATAAGAACTGACAGACTAGAAATATTTTCACGTTTTGTTTCCAGCACTGGCCCATGCGCAGTTTGTCCTTTTAAACAGTCCTCACAGCTGCGGTGATCAGGGCCCCTTCCTCCCCCATAGACCACACCATTCACGTTTCTCCTTTATCCTCTCCTCCCTGCATGCCCTAAGATGAAGAGGGGATGGGCCTGGATCTTCTTCTGACTGCCCAGCTGGCCTGTGCCCCTCCCCAGTTTCCTCCACAACCTCCAGAGCCACATTTCCACTCTGTATCGGCTGTTCTTGCTCTCCCTTTTGAGTCAGACTCCAACAGGGGCATGACAGATGCAAAGCAAGAAATCCAGCAGGGCAAGTCAAGGAGTCCAGGAATCAAAGAAGATAGGGAAGTATCCAGAAATCCAGAAAGAACACAGGGAATCCAGTTCAAATGTCAACATTCAACACTGCATAAATTCAGCATTTGTTCCCCTCCCCACAGCGTCTCCTTAAGTCTCAGCCCTCAGATGTGCCTTGTGAAGAGGGGTGAAGAAGAGCTCCTCCTACTAGCTGGGTCAGTCTGTGTTGTTCTTGCCTTCTCTCTACTCTCAGTGCTCAAGGATCAGGAGGCGGTAGTCCTTGCTCATTGCCAGAGCTCTGCCTCTCCTGTTCACTTCTTAGCCTCTCTTGGTCATCCTGTCCCCATTCCTCCCTGCCTACAAGCCATTCCAATCCTGAAAGGCCCTGGTTGACTGGTCCTGCTCCTCCCCATTTTCCTCCGAAGCCAACAAAGCTGCTCCTTCAATCTCTGAAGGCTCCAGTTCCAGCTCATCTTCCCCCCAAGATTCAGGCTCTGACAGGGGCAGCCTATTCATTTAATGCATGACATCAGGCTCCAAAAACCAAGAATGACACATGGAGTTGCTTCTAAGCAATTTCCTTTATTGCAAGATCCAATCTGGGTTGGTGACCAGGACCACGTGTTTACTCTTCCGAGCTTTCAGATTCATGCTGGGTCCCATCCTCAGATAACTTCTCTCTCCTGGAAGATGTGCTTGGGCTAGTCTATAAGTTATATTTATGTGGTGCCTCCCTATTGGTTGATTGGTGTGTTGATGGCCGGCGATTGACTGTTGTTTACTTGTGCTTCCAAGCCTTCCTATGTACTTGATAAGCTGGTGCTAAAACAACACTTCTGTTGACTGAGTAGTGTCCTGTTTCCCAGACTTCAATCATTTCCCTGGCTGTTTTTGTACTTGCATGGCCAACGATCTTAGTAGTTGTTTAGTTTAGTTTAGTTTTAGTTTACTTTATTGTCATTGCACCTCGTACAACGAAACCAAACACCATCTTCAGTGCACATCATGACCATGAAAATAAACACAAACACACATCCTTTACACTCACACTTTGAATTGAAAACCCCTGACACCACACCAACACTGCACTATACAGTAGAATTCAATAGAGCTACTGCCCTGGGATAGAAGCTGTAGAATTGAATGTATGTAATTTCCTTTATTGTTCCTCACCTATAAACAGAAATCTTGCCAAATTCAAGAAATTACTGGCAACATTAAAGACAGACTCTGAGAATTGCTAGGGAGGAGCCATCTTAACTCTCTTCCTCCCAACCAAATTTTACTGTCTCTTGGTCCTCTGGAATGCAGCCCCTCCCTTCTGGGAATCCAGCCTACATTCCACTACATCATGATTAACTACACTGTACAAGGAATTGCAGAACTTTCAAGCATTTTTTTAAGCTAAAAGATTCATCATTAAGCCCTAGTAGAAGACTGTATCTGATTTCCCCAAATAGCTGGTTGGAATGACATGCAGTTTTTCACCCTCCGAAATAATTAAAGGGAAAAGAAGAAGACCTTTGAGCTATATAGCTGACATTTGTGGAACTCTTTTGTTTACAGCACAAGGCCCTTAACCTCTGTTCCCCTTTTCCATTAATATGTTTTTCAAGACTGAGATTGCATTTACTGTGAGACTGTTTATTAATGTGTTTGCATGTGTCTTTTCTGGATTCATGTAATGCAATGCAATTGAAAAGAACACTTGTAAGCAGTTGTAGGTATCTACTGTGTGCCATTTTTCCAGAGAGGTAAACACCTTGTAATAATCTAATGTCATTTGAACCTCAATAGGCCCACAAAGAAATCTTCTCTCACTTCTTCTTTGTATGCAGCCAGAAGGAATGGTATTTTAACTACCCTAAATAGAATCGGAGCATGCAAACAGGTTGCCAAGTAACAGATCTGAACAAAATATGTCTATTCAAAATAAAGAGCGGCAGAGATATTTGATTCTGCTTTTAGTCCAGTTTTGTCTATAACAAGAGCAAGGCTACCCCATTAATTTGACACTAAAAAAATTCCTTTTGTATAGAGAAGAATAGAGCCCACAAATTATTTCTTTCTGTGAGGACTGTGTTGGGATGACCTGCAAATCTATATACAAACTAGCTCAATACTCAAGCTTCGCTACGAAACTATGTGGCTGGGCTTAGTTTTTTTGGGAAGAAAATAAGGGGGGAAAATTGCGCCTCTGCCTACCAAGCATCCATCAGTATATGTCTGGCTAGCATCCTGTCAGTGTGTGAGAGAGTTGAGGGCTGTTTGGAAACCGAAGCGGTATTTGCTGTGTGAACAAGAAGGAGACAATAAGGAGCCTATGCGTGGCTTAGCTCAACTGTTCTGTACTAAAGCTGCTTGGTGCTGTGAAACTAAAACTGAAACTGAAACTCCTGTCCTTTGCTTGTGTTTTGCATTTGGAAGAGGTTTCTTTTCGGGTGGGGAGGGAGAATAGAATTCCTTAACATCAGAGCATGTTAATAATAATATAGGAAATACTAATGCTCTGATGGTCATTTTGAAATCTTTTTTAGTGAGCACCTAGAAGCCAAGAGGAACATACGTGCCACATTTCAAGCTTGTAGGCTTTACGGTTCTGGAGATTTTGTGATGACGCGTGAGGGGTATTTTGCTTATATAGATAGATAGATGAACATCTAAGTTACCAGCAGATCAAGAATGCGATTGCAAGTTTTGCAGTGGGCAAAGTTAGAGAACCCTCTGTCAAATAGGTAAGAAAAATAAACTGTTTTTGCATATTATAAAGGAAGAGCACTGAGTCCAAGGGAAAAGCTGGCTTTAAGCCAAAACACCTGCAGGATTCAAAACAAGATGTTTGCACATTTTCTACTAGAGCTGAGCAAATATTCTAATTTAAAGATAAACTCAGTCTCTGGGTTAAAGTGGCTCTCCAGATGGAATTGGTAAGTGGAGATGCAATAATGTATTATATGGGGGTGGGGTGGGCGCCTCTGGAATTAACTCAGATGCTTTAGATCAGGGGGTGTCAAATTCACATCATCACGATGGTGTCACGGAATGTACCAGGACTTTTTTTATCCCTTCGCTCAACCGGGTGTGGGCGTGGCCATCGCGTAATGCATCCAGTTCTCAGGCCGGGAATTTGACAGCTTGGCTTTAGATGCTTTCATGTACGCAAAGACATAGCTTTTCTCCACCTGTTTCAATAGGCAAATGAAGTCAGATGGATTTGTAACAGATTAACAGAGTTGGAAGGGGCCTTGTAGCAGCGGTGAGATTCAATTTTTTTTTTACTACCAGTTCTGCGGGCGTGGCTTGGGCGTGGCAGGGGAAGGATACTGCAAAATCTCCATTTCCACACCACTCCTGGGGGATGGATACTACAAAATCCCATTCCCTCCCCACCCCACTGACCTGCTTTCCAGCTCCATTCTCCTGTGCAGGGCAACAAAAGAAGACCCAGCCAATCAGCTGGGACTCAATAGGGAGGCGGAGAATAGATGGGGGGCGGGGCCAGTCAGAGACAGTATTTGCTGGTTGTCCAAACTATTTATTTATTTGATTTGATTTGTCAATCACTTACAAGATAATAGGTATAAGTATATACATAGTTATGAATACATGAAATGGGTACATATAAGAAAAATAAAAGAAACAATAGGACAGGGACGGTAGGCACGTTGGTGCGCTTATGCATGCCTCAAACTACTCAAAAATTCAAACTACTCAAACTACTCAAAATTTCCGCTACCGTTCTCCAGAACTGGTCAGAACCTGCTGAATTATCACCTCTGCTGCAGACTTCTTCTGCTGACTGCTGGTTACCTGAAATTTGGCAGTTCACATCTCACTAGGCTCGAGGTTGACTCAGCCTTCCCTCCTTCCGAGGTGGGTAAAATCAGGACCTAAATTGTTGGGGGCAATATGCTGACTCTGTAAACCACTTAATGAGGGCTGTAAAGCACTATGAAGAGGTGTATAACTATAAGTGCTATTGCTATTATTTCTTTCAATTAAAACTCTTCAAAAATGTTACCAGGAAATGTGTGATTACATCCATGGGTTCCCCCCATATGCCCCTTCAGAAGTTTGTGGGATGCTCCATCACTGGAGGTCTTTAAAAAGAGACGGGACAGCCAATTTGTCTGAAAAGGTACAGGGTTTTCCTTCTTGACCAGGGAACTGGACTACAAGACCTCCAAGGTCCCTTCCAACTCTGTTACTCTGTCCCCAAGCAGCATGCCTCAAACATCTCCCATTGCGTACAAAAATGGAAAGAAGAAGCCAGAGCCGTTGTCATAAAGCAAAACAGAATTCCACACTCTATCAACATATTTATTTCCAAAATTGTCTGTAGTTCCCAATGAAACACCAGGAGTCATTTTCCTTCCAACAATGCTCTTTTTTGTACTCTTCACAATAGCATTATCAACTTTTCTCTGAATAAATAAGACTCCACCAGCAACTTGTTTTGAGAAGATCTACGAGGTTCTTTCCAAATGTTGAATGTGCCTCAGTTTGAAGTAGGAAAAAAAAAAAAAGCTTTGGTTGTTACAAGCTGAATAAATCTCTTTCTCGGCTCTAGGGAACTTCTGACAGATGGCGAGGGGCAATAGAGAGTTTGATTTTTCAATATCCTGCTTCAATTTCTTTGACTGATTTGATCTATGTCTCGCCAATCCAACCAGATTCTCAGCAGTTCACAAGAAATAGGAATGGCATTAAAAACGCAGTAATGTAATAGAATGTCCACGGTAAAAAATAAAGGTTCCCCTCGCACATACGTGCGAGACGTTTCTGGCTCTAGGGGGTGGGTGCTCATCTCTGTTACAAAGCCGAAGAGCCAGCGCTGTCCAAAGATGTCTCCGTGGTCATGTGGCCGGCATGACTAAATGCCAAAGGTGCACAGAACACTGTTACCTTCCCACCAAAGGGGTCCCTATTTTTCTACTTGCATTTTTACATGCTTTCGAACTGCTAGGTTGGCAGAAGCTGGGACAAGGAACGGAAGCTCACTCCATTATGTGGCGCTAGGGATTCAAACCGCCGAACTGCCGACCTTTCTGATCGACAAGCTCAGTGTCTTAGCCACTGAGCCACCATGTCCCTTGTATGTGCATGATAAGACCCAAAATTTGGCTCTGCTGCTTGAGCTCTGGAGCTCCCACAGGGTCCTGCAATGTTGAGGGTAGCTAATAGGATAAGAAAATTAAAAATTCTTACCTCCAGGCTGCCCATCATTTTGGTTGTTAATTTTTAACTTTTTCTTCTGCTTCTATTTTAGAACTTTTAACTTTTTATTCTACTGTAAGCCACCCAGAGTCGCTGTATTAATGAGAGGGGCAGTATAGAAATTTAATAAATAAATAAGAATTTACAAAAATGAAAACCTCAACAAAACACAAAAATGAAATCATAGTAACAACAGCAGCCGTAATAATTGTTATGAACAGTTCAGTCTTCATAGATCTCATAACAAAGCATGCTAGTGGTGTTATTAGTGTTTTGTTTTTTGTTTTTTGCTGTTGGCAAAATAATTGTTTGTCTGAGTCTGAACCAATTGTTCTAAATCAAGGATGCAGATGTTAGAATAGAATAGAAAAGAAAAACAGAGTTGGAAGGGACCTTGGAGGTCTTCTAGTCCAACCCTCTGCTTAGAAACCCTACACCACTGCAGACAAGTGGTTATCCAATCTCTTCTTCAAAACTTCCAGTGTTGGAGCATTCACAACTTCTAGAAGCAAGTCATTCCACTGATTAATTGTTCTAACTGTCAGGAAAGGATGTTCATCTTGGATTCTTGAACATTAATGAAGATATAAACATTTTAAGTCTCTGGATGTTGGGCGGCATATGTATTTAATACATCATGTCAGGCTCCCCAAACCAAGAATTTCCTTTATTGCAAGATCCAATCTCGGTCAGTCACTGGGACCAGAGGTTTTGGGAACAACAACGACAGCCATAATAATTCCTTTGAACATCTCAGTCTTCACAGATCTCCTAAAAACATTCACTTTTTAAATAATTCTCAGAATACTAATAACAGAATAACAGATTTGGAAGGGACCTTGGAGGTCTTCTAGTCCAACCCCCTGCTCAAGCAGGAGACCCTATATCATTCAGGACAAACGGCTGTCAAGTATCTTTTTAAATACCTTCAGTGGTGGAACACCCACAACTTCTGGTGACAAGTTGTTCCACTGGTTGATTGTTCTCACTGTTAGGAAATTTCGCCTGAGTTCTGGGTTGGATCTCTCCTTGGTTAGTTTCCATCCGTTGCTTCTTGTCCTGCCTTCAGCGGCTTTAGAGAGTACATTGTTCCCTTCTTCTTTGTGGCAGCCCCTCAAAGAGTGGGACATTGCTATCGTGTCATCCTTAATCCTTCTCTTTCATAGACTGGACATACCTGGTTCCTGCAACCGTGTTGATTCACTTTGCCCACTCCAATCTGAACCTTGAGCAATCTGTATAACAGTCAGAATCTTCTACACAGATAACATTCAGGTCTCCTCGGGTGATTTTGCAAAGTCCGATCAGAAGTACAAGGCAATCCAAGTTGCTTGTTGAAGCAAGGCACGTTCTTCTTGACAGGAACTCGGTTGCCTTCACACTCCAAATGGCCTCATCAGAATGAATCAAAGCATCCTTCAAAGGCCTGATGCCTACCTTAAACTTATCTTATGAAGGGTTGAAGGTCCCCCATGGTTCTGAAATCAGAAATGATGGCTCCGTAATGAGAATGGACAATTAGGGTCCGAAAAGGGGAGCTGGAGAGGTGACCTTCAGGAGCAAACAAACAAGATGGCTTGCTGTGAGACCTTCTTTTTTTCTCTCTGTCTTTCTTTTTAAAGGCACCTGAGTGCATCTCAGATGGACCTCATGCTGGATAATGTGTGTAAAAAGTTCTCTCTCTCTCTGTCTTTCTCTCCATCTCTCTCTCCATCTCTCTCTCTCTCTGTGTCTCCCTCTTTCTTTCTGTCTCCTTCTCTGTCTCCATCTCTCTCTCCATCTCCCCCCCTCTCTCCATCTCTCTCTCTCTCTCCCCGTCTCTCTCTCCATCTCTGTCTCCCTTTCTCTCTGTCTCCTCTCTCTCTCTCTCTCTCCATCTCTCTCTCTCCCATCACTCTCTCTCCCCTCTCTTCTCCATCTCTGTCTCCCTTTCTCTCTGTCTCCATCTCTCTCCATCTCTCTCTCCATCTCTCTCTCCATCTCTCTCTCTCCATCTCTCTCTCTCTCTCTCTCTTTCCATCTCTCTCTACCTCTCTCTCTCCGTCTCTCCATTTCTCTCTCTCTCTCTCTTTCCATCTCTCTCTACCTCTCTCTCTCCGTCTCTCCATTTCTCTCTCTCTCTCTCTTCCCACTCCTCTCTCTCTCTCTCTCCATATCTCTCTCTCTCTCCGTCTCTCTTTCCATCTCTCCCCCTCTTTCTCTCTCCCCTTCCCCTAGACCTGGAATTTCCTTGTTTTGCTTTTTTTTTTTTCCCCAGGAGGAGAAGGAGGGGAAAGAGGAATAAGAAGCGAAAAGGAGAGATTTCCGCTGAATTTGATTTGCGGTGTGACTCAGCATTGCTTCTTAATGGCTTGCATGAGTATCAGTTTCTCGGACAGAAAGACGCTCAGCCTGATAGATGGGAATGCAACTTAATATTGGCAATTGACAGACTCTCGGTGTAACTGAGACTTCTGGCAAAAATGACCTGCTTTTTTCCCCCAATCTTCAGAACAGAAAGACCATTACAGATGTTTTCTTATGATGATGATTATTCCCCTTTATTCAGTTCTATGAGCAACCAGGAGTGGTAACATCCCAGAATGCTCATGGGGGGAATGAGCCTTCCTGAAAAGCAATTCTTGCTATTTTATTATTGAGTTATTTATATCCTACTTTTATTGTTATGGGTAACTCAAGGTGAGAATCATACCTAACATTCTTTCCTCCAGCCCTGTGAAGTGGTTGGGGTGAGAGAAAATGATTTGCCCAAAGCCACCTAGTCGACTTTCAGGCCTTAAGGGAGAACTAGAACTCTCAGGATCCTGGTGATTGGCCCAAACTCACCCATTGGGTTTTCATGCTTGGCGGGACTTTTCCCATAGAAAGGAAATACATCAGAATAACAGATTTGTAAATGATCTGGAGGTCTTCTAGTCCAGCCCCTTGCTCAAGCAGCAGCCCCTATACCACTTCAGACAAATGACTACCCAGTCTCTTCTTTAAAATCTCCAGTGATGGAACACCCACAAGTTCTGAAGGCCAGCCATTCCATGGGTGAATTGTTCTCACTGTTAATTGTTCTTACTTAGTTCTAGATTCTTTCTTGGATTGGTTTCCATATGTTGTTTCTCATCTGGTGCTTTGGAAAATAGGTTGACCCCCCCTCTTCTCTGTGGCAGCCCCTTAGATATCAAAACACTACTACCATTATCATTCCTAGACACATCCCAATGTTTTACTTGCAATTGGTGTTGAGCACAGAGGAACACTAAAAAAAATCAGACTATCCCCAGAATAACCTGAAAAGGAGTGGGCCATCCAACTCAGGACCAAAACCAGGTTTTCAAAACTTTCAAAAAAGCTAGGAGTAATGGCACCATATTTATCTGGGATGGGAAGTTGCTGTTCCATAGTGTAGAGATCATAACCAAGAAGTCATACCTCTCAGATCCTACAAGATGGCAATGTTTAATGGAGAGTATTTGGAGTATGCTTAACCTCCACTGGTTCTATCTGATTGTTGGTATGGGTAACATGTGCTGAGCATGAATTAGGGACCCAGACTGGATCATCATTCTATTTAGATCAGGGTGTGTAGAGTTGTAATTGCAGGAATATCTTTATCTTGGATGGCAAACCTCAAGAGAAAAGAATGTTTCCAAGCAAATACAACTCAGGCAAACAAAGTTACTCATCTGAAGGAGGATTAGAGAGAGGAAGTAAACATATGTTGGACTTTGACTAGAGATCATTAATTGTGTTAGTTACTATGCTGAACAATAACGAAAGTCAAGCAGAAACCAAAGTTAACCAATGTTGGAGGATAACTAAAAATGTGTATAAATGCAAGACTAGATTCCAATAAAGTTCATTATGAATCAGTTGATCATGATCAAACACCTCGACTGCCTCGTCATTACAACAAGGTTGTCTGAATAACTTTGAGAGTTGTAGACCTCAACACCCAGAAATCTTAGAGTTGGGGAATTCTGGGAGATGGGGACCTATACAAATTGAGGAATGCTGGGAGTTGAAGTCCACAAATCTTGAAGTTGCTAAGGTTGAACACTCCTGCTTTAGATATATATACCTACAATCAGTGGTGGGATTCAAATTTTTTTATTACCAGTTTTGTGGGTGTGACTTGGTGGACATGGCATGGCTTGGTGGGCATGGCAGGGGAAGGATGCTGTAAAATGTCCATTCCCTCCCCACCCCACTAACCTGCTTTCCAGCTCCATTCTCCTGTGCAGGGCATCCAAACAAGACCCAGCCAATCAGCTGGGACTCGGGAGGCAAAGAATAAATGGGGGTGGGGCCAGTCAGAGGTAGTATTTGCCGGTTCTCTGAACTACTCAAAATTTCTGCTACTGGTTCTCCAGAACTGGTCAGAACTTGCTGAATACCACCTCTGCCTATAATCCATACCACAGGATGGGTCACAGTCACCATGCAATAAATCATAAATTAAAACTTTGGCACTTCCCTGAAAGCATAAAATATAAAATATAACATGCTAGCAGGGGAAGGAGACATCGCCACTTTGGTAGAAACCAACTTCATAATTTATGTTGCACTGAGTCTAGATTACATATATTTTTTTCATAGCGAACTAGCTGACCCAGAATTTAAGCATCATTTCTAATATTCCCAGAGGGCATACATTATTTCTTGATCCCTTCCTAAAGATCAAATGAAATCTCTCACTTTGTACCAAGTCTATGCACAATCAATGTTGAAGATGGGCAAAGAAGTATCCTATAACAGATAGTGTATCTCATTAGACAGAATGGGTGTAATCTGGGAATTTTGAGAGGAGAAGCAATGTGGCAGGGCAGACAATTAAAAAAAAAGTACTAGAACATTTTAAAATAAATTAAATGCATTATATATCCAATGGAGAAAGGGCAGTCATTAAGTATCAATTGAGACATTTGAAAATGTAGGAAGGATAAGGTAAATACAGCAATTCCAATTATTTGTGAAGCCACCCACAAGCCATCCAAATGTCACCGGTAAACCTTTGATTTGTGAGGTTCTGAACATTTTCAATATTATTTACAGATCTGTTCCTGACTTCTTACCAAGTAATTGCTGCTACAGCCTGGCTTTTGGAAGATATCAGCCTGGCAACTCTCCAAGCCTGATGAAGACCTGCAGTTGTGAAATCTCATGAAAGCCTGTTTGCTGAGACTTTGCTGGAGAGGAATTCCCTTTAACCTAAATAAAAGGGATTTTTATCGGGACGATGAGTCTGCTTCATGATCTTGGAAAGCCTAGGTTAGAACATTAAAGCACTTCTTGTGTGGAGGCCACATTGTGGGGATTTTAACCCACTGACAGTCTCTGCATTGCACCAGGAGAAAAGGCGAACGGGCGACCTCATCCCCAGAAGCAAACATTCTTGAAAAATGTTTAATGCCACGGAAGGAAAAGGAATAGAGCAGCAATGTATGTATCACCAATGAAAAGGGTTGATTTGCCGGTTCCTAATTTGGTTAACCACTTTAAGAGGTCACCGTGGTTTTCTTTTCTGCCTCTTGTCCAACACAGATAATCCTTTTCTTATTTCTCTGAATAAATGTGCATATCCCCCATCAGACAGTGTAGGGGTGTTGTTGTATTTTTCATCCTAAATGTGGAAAATTCCAAATGCAATCGGAAATGCAGTTCGGCTGTCTGAGTGTGGGCAAAATTCCACGAAGCCTACTGAATAAACAGCTTGGATGAAGGCAGAGGGGGAGGGCTTGAAAATCAGTCATGTTGCTCAATGTTTAGCCTAAGGTTAAGAGAAGGAATAATACAGCAGGTGGTTGCTGGCAGCAGGCAAGGAAATCTACAGCTCTTAATTTCATTCTGTTGGGGTCCTTCATCCTTTTGGGTTGAATTACTCTTGAGCTGTAAGCTTTATTATGCAGAGAGCAAAGAGCACCTGTGTGTGTATGTTTACCTCCAGATAAACTTCTGCAGATGTTCAGATTTGCAACAATGCCCATGGAATACAGGTCCAAAGCTTTGGGTATGTAACATTCCCACAGAGGAGACTTCAGGATGGGGGCTGGAAGGAACTTTGGAGATCTTCTAACCCAACCCTTTGCCCAAGGGAGAAATCCTCATATCAACCTGGACAGGTGGCTGCCCAATCTTTTCTGAGCACCTTTAGTGATGGAGGATCGATAACTTCTGAAGAAAAAGCTGTTCCTCTGATTAATTGTTTTCACTGTCAGGGGCTTTTGAAAAAGAGATTGTCCCCTGCATCTTTGTAGGAGCCCCTCAAATATTGGAACGTTGCTATTATGTCTCTAGTCCTTCTTTTCACTAACTAGCCAGCAGCAGGATCCTACCGGTTCCACTACCAGTTCAGTGATCACACATGTGTACACATACCTAACATGCATGTGCAGCTTTCCACACACCAGATAAGGCCTGTAGCACCAATCAGCTGAGAAGGATAAAGGAGAGAAAATCGCAGGGGCGGATGTGGAAGGGCCAATCCTGCACTTTTCTTTTCTTTCTCCTCTTAGCTGATTGTTGAAGAGTTTTTCTCCTCCTCTCAGATGATCCTCGGAGGTTTTTTTTTTAAAAAAATTATTTATTTATTTATTTTTATTTATTTGATTTGTCAATCGCTTACAAGGTAATAGGTATAAGTAAAAACATAGTTATCAATACATGAAATGGATACATATAAGAAAAATAAAAAGAGACAATAGGACAGGGATGGTAGGCACGTTGGTGCGCTTATGCACGCCTCCTACAGGCCTCTTAGGAAAGCGGTGAGGTCAATAGTAGACAGTCTAAGGTTAAAGTTTTTGGGGTTTGGGGAAGAAACCACAGAGTCAGGTAGAGTATTCCAGACATTGACCACTCTGTGGCTGAAGTCGTATTTCCTGCAATCAAGTTTGGTACGGTTAACCTTGAGTTTGTATCTATTGTGTGCTCTTGTGTTGTTATGGTTGAAGCTGAAGTATTCGTTGACAGGTAGGACGTTGCAATGTATGATTTCGTATACTATACTTAGGTCAGACCAAAGACAGCGTAATTCAAGGTTTTCTAGGTCTAGAATTTCAAGTCTGGTGGCATAAGGTATTCTACAACGAGTAGAGGAGTGGAGAACTCTTCTTGGGAAATATTTCTGGACTTTCTCAATTGTGCTAATATCAGATACGTAATGAGGGTTCCAGACTGATGAGCTGTATTCGTGTATTGGTCTAGCAAATGTTTTGTATGCTCTGGTTAGTAGTGTAATATTACCAGAGAAAAAGCTACGTAAGATTAGGTTAACAACTCTTAATGCCTTTTTGGCTATGTAGTTACAGTGGGCTCTAGCACTTAGATCATTAGAGATGAGTACTCCAAGGTCCTTTACAGAGCTTGGATCATCAACTCTGGCTGAACCAGTCCAAACCGGTAGCATACCACCACTGTAACTAGTCCTACCGAATTCCTGGAACCGTTCTTTGTATGTTTATGTCTCCAGCTTCCTAATCATTCTTGTTTAGTAAGACATTCTTTATCAAATGCCTTATTGAAGTCTAAGTATATTGTATCGACAGCTTTCTTTGATCCACTAATATAGTCATGTCGAATGTTAGCATCCACCCCTCTCCTAGAAGAATGAAATGTTTTGAGAAATATTAAAAAGGCAGGATAAAATATTTCCCCTAAAAGAAGAAAAAAAATCTTAAGGCTCAGAGCCTCAGGTCCCTGCCCTCCCACCAAGCATATACTGAGCTGGGGCAGCTTTAGAAATGCAGATCTGGCAATCCATTACCGCTTGCAGCAAGGTCTGGGTGAGCCTTCAGTCACAATAGGAATTGCACAACAAACCCCTTCATTGTATCACCCAGCAAACTTCAACCAAACCTGGGACTCAGGCAACTTACAAAGTTAGCTATGACCCCTATAGCAGCCAATAGAATACATGTTCTTGAACAGTAACAGGAAGTTCAGGTGCAAAGCCCAAGACAGGGTATAACTGCCCCCCATCTCTCTCAACTCTATGTGGTCAGCTGCCCCAGAATCACCCATGCGCTTGGTGATTCTGCTTCACCATTAAACCCTCTTTCCAATCAGCCTCCATGTTTCCAATGTCTTTCTCTCTGGCTTGGAATTGAACCAGATGGATACTTCTTCCGACAATCACTTTATCAAAGAAGGTGATATCAACCTGGAGAAATGGCTGGCCAAACTTTTTTTGAAAATCTTCAGTGATGGAGCAGCCACAACTTCTGCAGGCAAACTGTTCCACAGATTATTTGTTTTCACTGTCTGGAAATTCCTCCTTAGTTCTAGGTTGCTTCTCTCCTTGATGGGTTTCCATCCATTGCTTCTTGTCCTGCCTTCAGGTGCTTTGTCCTTGAAGACAATTTTATTTATTTATTTATTTTATTTTATTTTATTTATTTGATTTGCCAATTGTTTACAAGATAATAAGTATAAGTGTATACATAGTTGTGAATACATGAAATGGGTACATATAAGAAAAATAAAAGAAGAATAAGAGAAACAATAGGACAGGGACGGTAGGCACGTTGGTGCGCTTATGCACGCCCCCTACAGACCTCTTAGGAAAGGGGTGAGGTCAATAGTAGACAGTCTAAGGTTAAAGTTTTTGGGGTTTGGGGAAGAAACTACAGAGTCGGGTAGAGTATTCCAGACATTGACCACTCTGTTGCTGAAGTCGTATTTCCTGCAATCAAGTTTGGTGCGGTTAACTTTGAGTTTGTATCTATTGTGTGCTCTTGTGTTGTTATGGTTGAAGCTGAAGTATTCATTGACAGGTAGGACATTGCAATGTAGGTTTGTTTGGCAAGAGCTGACCTATCCCTGGTTCAGGGCTAAAGGATTTCTTGAAAATGCCATTTTTTTAAAAAAAAAATTCTCTTTTCTTTTCTTAGAGAAAGCAGGTATCAACAGAGAAGGGGAGACCCAAACTACCTTTCATCTTGCTATCTTCTCACCAGCAAGAAATTGGAAAGATTGGATTAGTCTGTAAATCAAGGCCCAATCAGAAGAGAGACAACTTATTAGTCTAGTCCTCGCTGAAGGCTGAAGGATCTGGTTATATTCCAAGCACTTGTGGGAGATGTTTTCTCAAACCTGTCTTGATGCTGAACAGACATGGAATAATAAAACCTCCCGAGCACTTAATAAAGAGGCCAAACATCTCGTGTCCCCTGTCAGAACTTATGACACGCCACACTGTAAATGTTGCAAACAATGATTGTTAAGGGCAGGCACTTGATTAACTGTGATATAGAGTCAAATCTGGTAAGTCATGGTTAGAGGCATCTTCTAAAACCTATAATCAAGATGAAGTGAAATATACCAAACTGACACAGGAACCGAAGGAGATCTTTATATATATATATATATTCTGTACAGAGAACTATTTTGGCCTAGGAGTTAAGGCACCGGGCTAAAACGTGAGTTCTAGTCCCACCTTAGACACTAAAGCTGGCTGGGTGACTTTGGGCCAATCCGGGGTTGTCGTTGTGAGGAAAAAATATGAGGGAGAAGGTATGCTGGAAATATTTGCCACTTTGAATTATTTGTAAAAAAAATAATAATAATGAAGGAAACAAGCAGATAAATAACTCTTCAAAACTGGGGTGCAAATTGTTTGAACCGGGACTTTGGGGGCTTTGTGTCTTTGATTGACTACTTAATTTGAAAAGCCCTGATGCAGAGTGGTTAGAATGCAGTATTGCAGGCTAACTCACTGCCCACTGCCAGAAGTTCGAACCTGACTGGTTGAAGGTTGATTCAGCCTTCCATCCTTCCAAGGTGGTTAAATGAGGACTCCGATTGCTGGAGGCAATATGTTGACTCTGTAAACCACTCAGAGAGAGCTATAAAGTGGTATATAAATCTAGGTGCTATTGCTATTAATTTTGTCCCACTATTATTGGATTCCATTATTCAGAACCATGGCGGAGACACCTGCAAATAATTAAAAATGATAAATATTCTTCTTGGGTTGGGGCTGAAAGATTTGACCCTATCAGATCCAGAAATATCTCCTTTGAACCCACTCAGGCAATGGTTGCCAACCAGTGGACAGGGGGACCACTGGTGGTCCGCGAGAAAATGTTGGTGGTCCACAGAGAAATGTCACTCCCAAAGCACCCCCAAAGCAATTGATCCAGGCTTTCCAGGAACACAAGGCTGCGCCATCCACATGGCCCATGGGAACACAAGGCTTCCGTCGCTTGCATTGCGAACAACATGAAGTAGTGAGGGGAGGAGGAAAGGGCGGATGGGGGAACTTGCCCCACTTACCCCACTTGCCTCGCCTGACTACCGGGCTGCTTCTTTCTGCTTCTTTCTTCTTCTGCTCTTGGCTTCATGCAAGGAAAGCAGCAAAAGTCTTCCTTTCTCTCCCCCGAACTCTGCCAGAGATGAGTCTTTGGGACCTTGCAAGGCATCCTGCTCTAAGAGGCTGCGCCGGTGCAACAAGTCTCACAAAGACTCATTTCTGGCAGTGTTTGGGGGAGAGAAAGAAAGACTTCTGCTGCTTTCCTTGCATGAAGCCAAAAGTCTCTCTTTCTCTCTCTCTCTCCCTGAGAATGGAACTGGAGACAGTATCCTGCAACCCCAAATAAAGAATGATCAATCGGTAGGAAAACGGGGTGGGGAATTTTCCTGCAGACTTTTTTTGGGGGGGGCGGGTGGTTCCCGGGTCTCTGGTCCGCAGGATTTAAAATTATGAGTTTGGTGGTCCCTGAGGTCCAAAAGGTTGGCGACCCCTGCGCTTCTCTTTAGGATAAGGCTCTGCATGTTATACACCCCATGCTTGTTGGCAGTGAATTTCTTCTTTCTTAAGTACAGGTAGTCCTTGACTTCTGACCACAACTGGGCCCAAATTTTCTGTTGCTAAGTAAGACATTTGTTAAGTTTTGCTGCTTACGACCATTCTTGTTGTAGCTATAAAGTGAATCACTGCAGTTGATAAGTTAGTAACATGATGGTTGAGTGTCTTCCCTGTTGACTTGGCTTGTCAGAAGGTCACAAAAGGGGATCACATGACCCCAGGACACTGCCACCATCATAAGTATGAGTCAGTTGCCAAGCATCTAAATTTTGATCATATGATCATGGGGATGCTGCAATGGTCGTAAGTATGAAAAATGGTCATAAGTCAAGAGGCAACTGGACTTTCTGGGTTTTTTTGGAAGACGTTTCACTTCTCATCCAAGAAGATTCTTCAGCCATGACCTGCATGACTGAAAATTTCCATAGAGATCAATCATAAGTCCCTTTCTTCTGTGCTATTGTAACTTTGAACGGTCACTAAACAAACTCTTGTAACTCAAGATAACAGATAATCAGAGTTGGAAGAGACCTTGTAGGTTATCTAGTCCAAACCCCTGCCCAAGTGGGAGACTCTACATCATTTCTGACAAATGGCAGTCCAATCTCTTCTTGAAAGTCTCAAGTGATGAAGCTCCCACAACTTCCGAGGGCAACTTCTGTTCCGTGGGTTGATTGCTCTCACTGTCAGAAAGTTTCTCCTTATTTCCAGGTTGAATCTCTCCTTGATCAGTTTCCATCCATTGTTCCTTGTCTGGCTTACAGGCACTTTAGAAAATAGCTTGACCCCCTCCTCCCTGTGGCAGCCCCTCAGATATTGGAAGACTGCTAACATGTCTCCCCTGGTTCTTCTCTTCACTAGACTAGCCAGGCCCAGTTCCTGTAACCGTTCTTCATATGTTTTAGCCTCCAGTCCCCTCATCATCCTGTTTTCTCTTCTCTGTACTTTTTCTAGAGTCTCAACATCTGTTCAGTCAAAGACCTAACCACTGACAATGTTGGAAATGCATTTCAGTTTTCCATTCATTGTTTCTTGCCCGGAGAATGAAGGGTAGGTTTAATTTTGGCTTTTGCCTCAGTGGGGGGGAAAAATGACCAGCTTAATGTTTAGCAAGGGCAACTCATTATTTGGTTGGGAGAGAAAGGAAGAACAAGAAAAGGAATTGAAAAGTTGCTGCGCACCAGGTAAAGGTTAACAAATTAAGCTTAATCGCCAAGCGTAGGAAATAAGAACTGGATTATCAACTTGACTTCCTAGGATCCAGGTTCTTGTTTAATCAGCCCTAAAGGTCAGGGTGATGGAGTGGGGGAATAAGATAGAATGAAAATGCCATTTTGGAAAAGAGGAAGAGAAATTGTACAGAAGGCATGTGTGTGGCAGGTAGAAGAGGAAGGAGGGAAGGGAAGGAAAGAAAAGGGAAGGGAGGAAGGAAGGAGGGAGGGTGAGAGGGAGGAAGGAAGGAAGGAAGGAAGGAAGGGAGGGAGGGAGGGAGGGAGGTAAAGAGGGAGGTTCAGCACTTGCGTGTCTATCCTTGATACAACTCAGGGGATGAACTAAACTTACACTAGCTGATTTAGTGGCTCTTGGGTTGTTGTTTCTTCGAGGCACCTCTGCCTGTCTCACCCCGCGTTACATTGCCTCTTGTCTGGCCAGGTCTAGTGCCAGCTTCCGCTCACCACATACGCAAATGCAGCTGGGATTTTCCCACCGAAGTGGTACCTATTGATCTACTCACAACCCCGCATGCTTTTGAACTGCAGGGTGAGTAGAAGCTAAGGAACAAGTCACGGGAGCGTGATGGCCTATTGGCTGCCAGCAGAGCTAACAGGAGAGTCAGATGAGGGGGAGGCTGAGGGAGGGCCTGGGCTGGCTTTGCAGCCTTTGGAAGGCTCTGACGAGGAAGCAGGATCAGAAGCAGATGCAGAGCTGGGGCCTTCCATCCTCCCCCAGGTGGAGAGGCAGCTGTCTTCAGGGCTTGAGCTGAGTGAAGGGGAAGAACAGATGGGGCCCATGCCAGATGCACAAATATGTAGAGGAGAGAGGAGAGCAACAGAAAGCAATAAGCCGGCTCTCAGAGAAAAGCAGACACAGACAATAGCCAGCCGCTCCCTGGCTGGGAAATAAATAGGAGGGGTTTGGGAGTGGCCAATTGTTTATAGGATACAGCAAGCAATTCAGTTTTCTTGGCTAGAAGCAGGTCTGTTGGGACTAATTACGTTTGGTTTTTGTTTATCCACGTCAGTGGTGGTATTCTACTGGTTTGGCCTGGTTCTGCCAAGCTGGTAATACTGATAAGCAGTGGAGACCAAACTGGTTCTCTGTGCCACTCTGCTGTTGGGCTCACCTGCCCACCTAGGCTCCCATACTCAGGGGTGGGATTCTACCAGTTCGCGCCTATTCGCTAGAACCGGTTGTTAACATTCTAAGCAGTTCGGAGAACCGGTTGTTATAAGAAATTATTGGCCTAATCCTGTAAGGAAGGCAGGAAGGAAACATTCTGGTGTTGCTTACAGAAACTGCCTCCCCGTTAACCCTTATTACATTCTTGACAGGACTAGACTTCCTGTTTCTGGAACTTCTCTGGAGTTTTTTTTCCCCTCCTTTGCTGGTACTTTGCTTGTGTGGAGTGACCATTCAAAGTTACAATGGCACTGAAAAAAAGTGACTTATGACCATTTTTCACACTTACGACTGTTGCACCCTCCCCACAGTCGTGAGAGGCCAGGCGAGGAGATGCGTGCCTCGATGTGAGGGATGTTGAGTTGGCCACACCCAGCCAATAACATGACCACCAGGCCATGTCCACCCAGTCACATGTCCACCAAGCCACACCCACCACCTAAGCCACACCCACCGAACCGGTGGTAAAAAATCTTTGAATTCCCACCACTGATCCACATGAATAAAAAACTGTTCCTACCCTGTTTGAAAAGGGGTTTGTTTTTACTCACAAGTAAGCAGCTTATCATTACTTGCTAAGGCTGGGTGTTAGAACCAAGGGTGGGATTCAACTGGTGTTACTACTGGTTCGGTGGCTACGTTTCGCTGTGCACGCATGTGTAAAAAACCTTAAGCTGTGCCACCCAAACAGCTGAAAAGCGCTGAGTGCAAGTGCACACAGCATTTGAAAAGCCCCCTTTTTTTCTGCTTTTCCAACCTCAGCTGTGCTGCGCAAAGGAGCTTAGGTTGAAAAAGCAGGAAATAAAGGTCAGGTAAGAGCCCGGGCGGGCATGTGGGCCAAACAGCAGCAAACACAGAACCGGTTTGGTGTTTGCTGCTCTTCAGAGCTACCGGTTCAATAGAGCCGGGCAGAACCAGAAGCATCCCACCCCTGGTCAGAACGGGGAGCTCACCCTGTCTCACGGAGCCGGGCTCAAACCGGCAAACTGAAAACTATTTCTGGCCAGCATCAGTAGGCAATGCTCCACTCCCCTCTCAACAGAAACTATTTCCTCCCCTCAGATAATTTATTTACCCTGCATCACGGGTAGATTTTTAAAAAGCCCCCATTAGTTTGCTCACAATATAAGATCTATATTTTCCAGATACATCTGGGAACCCATGAATCATTTAATGGCTGGAGTTTCATCATCATGACTCGTCAGTTCACCCAGACCTTCCAGTAAATGGCTCAAAATGATTAAGAGTCTTTTGGTCTCTTGCAGAAGGAAAATGGGTTGCCGCTTCTGACATTTTCTAAAACAATTGAAGGATCCTTGAAGTTTCTCAAGTGGGATTAAAGTTTAATTAAGATTCTTCCCGTGGAAACGTTTCATCCACTTGTGGCTTAAACTTCTCCTAAAAGAGTTAGTGGAAAGGATCACACCATGGAGACAATTAGATATAATCAATGGGGTGGGACGGAAAACGTTTGGTTCACATTTTATTGAACGTACCTTATTTGCATCTGTAAAACCATAAAGTATTGTCCACCAAATATTGGAAATATCATCAGATACTGGATACCAGAGGTGGTATTCAGCAGATTCTGGCCAGTTCTGGAGAACCCATAGCAGAAATTTTAAGCAGTTCAAAGAACCAGCAAATCCCACCTCTGACTGGCCCTGCCCCCACCTCTTCTCTGCCTCTCAAGTCCCAACCGATATGCTGGTTCTTCTTTGGTTGCCCTGCACAGGAGAACAGAGCTGGAAAGCAGGTTAGTGGGGTGGGGAGGGAATGGGGATTTTACAGTATTCTTCCCCTGCTACGCCCACCATGGTATGCCCACCAAGCCATGCCACGCATATCAAAGCATACCCACAGAACCAGTCATTAAAAAAATTGAATCCGACCAACTGCTGGGTTCATATTATCATACGTGGTGGACATGTCCAAAGGCAAAAAAAATATTGGACCCAAATACAAACATGGTTAGAAAAAAAAATGGTAAAGCAACACATTGATTTTAAATCAGAAATATTTTTGTTGGGTATTTTACCAAAACAATATAATAAAGGGAATACATACTTAATTTTTTTCAAGTGTTAACAGCAGCAAAAATTCTCTTTGCACAACGGGTAGAAAAATGATGAGATCCTTTGAGATGAAAGTATTATAAAAAATATTAGAATGCGCAGCGATGGACAGATTAACACTAAAAATAAAGGAGAAGGAAGAAACTGAACACTGTTTTTAAACATGGGACCTGTTTTGTCAATGGTTAACCAACAGAAACAGAGGTTAGAAATTAAAGAGATGAAGAGAACGATTAATAATAGTGTATATAATAATAAATAATAATAATGGTGTAGGATCTCCTTCTTGGGTGAGGGGTTGGACTAGATGATCTACAAGGTCCCTCCCAACTCTGTTAATCTGTCATTAGTTATATAAGGAAAGCTTCCTAGTACAGATAAGCCAATGCTACTATTATTATGTGATTATTAATAATGATATGTATATTATGATTACCATTATGCTTATCGTCTTTTTGTTGTTCAAAGCTGACTGTACTCAGACAACATGCTGTTCATATAGAAATTGTTTTTTATGCAAAGCCTACAAACTTGAAATTTGGCACGTATGTTCCTCTTGGCTTTTAGGTGCTCACTAAGAAAGGATTTTTTGAAATGACCATCAGAGGATTAGCATTTCGTATATTACTATTAACACCCTCTGATGCTAAGGATTTCTACTCCCCCTCTCCACCTGAAAAGAAATCTCTTCCAAATTCAGAACACAAGCGGAGGAGAGGAGGTTCAGTTTTAGTTTCACAGCACCAAGCATCTTTAGTACAGAACAGTTGAGCTAAGTCATGCCCAGGCTCCTTGTTGTCTCCTTCTTGCTCACACAGCAAATACTGTTTCAGTTTCCAAACAGCCCCCAACTCTCTCACACACTGACAGGATGCTAGCCAGATGAATACCGATGGATGCTGGTGGGCAGAGGCACAATTTTTTTTCTCTTATTTTTCTCCCCAAAAACTAAGCCCGACCACATAGTTCACAGCTGCCCTTAATATTTACCATTTCAGCCATTTATTTATCTGAAATGGTATATACGGTCTCCTGCTTGGGGCAGGATTGGTCTAGAGAACCTTCAAGGTCCCTGTCAGCCTTGCCTGAGCTGAAGAAGCTTCCTAGCTGAGAAGTGAAACATCTTCAAAGAAAAACGAGGAAGCCCATTTGCCTCTTGGAAGAAAAGCCCCTTTGGGACTTTCTAGAGTCAATTTCCTGGACTTCTAAATGCATAGAACCTCCTTGCGAAGTTGCGTTGAGTGACTGTGGCTGGTTTCCAAGCATATATTACGAGAAATGCCAGGACTCTGCCTTCATCCACTTACAACTATGGAAAAACACTGAACAATTAGTTGGCAAGAAGCAGAACAAAAAAAAAAAGGTTACTTAAATCCCTTGAGATAGACCAATAAATCAAACTCAGGCAGGCATTGCTCCTGGATTCCCAGGGGAAAATTGTAGCCCATGGGACTGTCAGGCTCATCTCTAGAAAAGAGAGCTGGAGGCGACCATTTATTTCAGGTTACTTATAAATTAAGCTAGAGGACACGGTGGCTCAGTGGCTAAGACGCTGAGCTTGTCGATCAGAAAGGTCGGCAGTTCAGCGGTTCAAATCCCTAGCACCGCATAATGGAGTGAGCTCCCGTTCCTTGTCTCAGCTTCTGCCCACCTCGCAGTTCAAAAGCTTGTAAAAAAATGCAAGTAGAAAAATAGAGACCCCTTTGGTGGGAAGGTAACAGCGTTCTGTGTGCCTTTGGCATTTAGTCATGCCGGCCCACATGACCACAGAGACGTCTTCGGACAGCGCTGGCTCTTCGACTATATAACGGAGATGAGTACCGCCCCCCTAGAGCCGGAAACGACTCGCGCGCATGTGCCAGGGGAACCTTTACCTTTATTATAAATTAAGCTACTTCGATAGTGAAGGGTCCTTGATACTTCCTGAGCTTGCTTGTTTTTCTTGCAGGCGTTTCATTAGCCAGTCTAGGTGACATCATCACTGCCCTAGCACTGATAATGTTACCTAGTTTGGGTAATGAAACGTCGGCAAGAAAAACAACCAAGCTCAGAGAGCACCAAGAACCCTTCATTTCAACCCTGAGCTATAAATCTTCTCCTTTCTTGGCATTTCAAGGGTCTCTCACTTGTTCCTCTGTCTGTTCAGAAGATTCAACCAGACCAGAATTGCAGTTCTCTGCTGTGACAGTTGGGTATGGTGGTCAAGGCCCCAGGCTAGAAACCAGGAAACGGTGAGTTCTAGTTTTACTTTAGGCACACAACCAGCTGGTCGACTCTGGGCCAGTCACTCTCCTCAGCCCTAAGAAGGAGGCATTCTGAAATGTTGAGTTCTGCTCCCGCCTGATTATGAAAGCCAGCTGGGTGACTTTGGACTTTGGACTGTGAGTTCTAGTCCCACCTTTGGCATGAAATCTGGCTGGGTGGCTTTAGTTCGATCACCAGGAGACTAGGAGTTCTGGTTCCACCTAAGGAAGGAAAACGAGTTGGGTGACTTTGGGCCAAGCACTAGGAGACTGGGAGTTCTAGTCCCACCTTTGGCACGAAAGCCAACTGGGTTACTTTGGGCCAATCACCAGAAGACTGGGAGTTCTAATCCCACCTAAGGAAGGAAATCCAGTTGGGTGGCTTTAGGCCAAGCGCTAGGAGACTGTGAGTCCTAGCCTCACCTTAGGCATGAAAGCCAGCTGGGCAGTGGTGGGATTCGAAAATTTTTATTACCAGTTATGTGGGCGTGGCTTGGTGGGCATGGCAGGGGAAGGATATTGTAAAATCTTCAGTCAGACGTGGTATTTGCTGGTTCTCTGAACTACTCAAAATTTCTGCTACCGGTTGTCCAGAACTGGTCAGAACCTGCTGAATACTACCTTGGGCTAATCACCAGGAGACTGGGAGTTCTAGTCATCAAAGGATGTAAGCTTTAGATTAGATTAACAGAGTTGGAATGGACCGTGTAGGTCATGTAGTTCAACCCCTTGCCCAAGCAGGAGACCCTTCACCATTTCTGACAGATGGGAGTCCAATATCTTCTTGAAAGTCTCAAGTGATGAAGCTCCCTCAACTTCCGAGGGCAACTTCTGTTCCATGGGTTGATTGTTCTCACTATCAGAAAGTTTCTTCTTATTTCCAGGTTGATTCTCTCCTCGTTCAGTTTCCATCCATTGTTCCTTACTTGGCCTTCAGGTGCCTTGGAAAATAGCTTGACCCCCTTCCTCCTCTCTGGGGTAGCCCCTTAAAGGCATGAAAGCTGGCTGGGTGACTTTGGCCAATCATCAGTGGGAGACTGTGGGTTGTAGTCCCAACCTGTGGCAAGAAATCCAGCTGATTTTTTATCAGTCATCAGGAGTTATAGTCCTGCCTTGGACACTGAGTCAGTTGAGTGACCTTGGGCCAGTCACTCTATCTTAGCCCTTGCAAGAAGACAAGGGCAAACTGCTTATTAAAAACCTTGCCAAGAAAACCACAGGGTCTTATTTAGACAGCCACTAAGAGTTAGACCTGATTTGAAGGCATACACACACACACACACACACACACAAACACACACACACACACTGACATAATTATGACAGTATTTTTGATGGGCAAGGAGCTGTTTTCCTCACAGGCCTTTAGAAAATAGGACATCTGCCTGATGTTCTTGATTTACATCTCAAGTCTCAGCAATGTTGAAAGGACCACACTTTTCTCCTGATTTTTTTTCCCCAAGGAAGTTTTTAAGTGTCTATTTTTTTTTCCTGCTCTTATCAAGTGATTTTCAAGCATTTTAAATATAGCTGCTGCATTTGCGGGCCTTCTGTTCAATTGTTTTAAGTTTATAAATTTTGTATGTTTTAAAACTACCATTTAAATGCTTATTTTTTGTGCAAAATTGAAAACTGGAAGATGGATAGCATAGAAGTATTTTAATAAAATTACTCAATATTTCACAGCAGTTTGGCTATGCTTTTCCATCCTTCCTTCCCTCCCGCACTTTCCTTTTTCCTTCCTTTCCTCCCTCCCTTTTATTTTTCCTTCCTTCCTTTTTTCCTTCCTCCCTCCCTTTCTTCCTCCCTTCCTTCCTGCCTGCCTGCCTTTCTGCCAACCTCTTATCCTTCTTTCTTTCTTTCTTTCTTTCTTTCTTTCTTTCTTTCTTTCTTTCTTTCTTTCTTTCTTTCTTTCTTTCTTCCTTCCTTTCCTTCCTTCCTTCCTTCCTTCCTTCCTTCCTTCCTTCCTTCCTTCTTTCTTTCTTTCTTTCTTTCTTTCTTTCTTTCTTTCTTTCTTTCTCCTTCCCTCCCTCCCTTCCATCTTTCCTTCCTCCTCTCTTTACCCCTCACTTACTTCCTTCCTTCCTTCCTTCCTTTCTTTCTTTCTTTCTTTCTTTCTTTCTTTCTTTCTTTCTTTCTTTCTTTCTTTCTTTCTTTCTTTCTTTCTTTCTTTCTTTCTTCCATCTCACAGGGACCTAATCTCTTGGCAATGCTTTTCCTTCCTTCCCTCCCTCCCTTTCATTTTTCCTTACTTTCCTCCCTCCCTTTTATTTTCCTTCCTCCTTTTTCCTCCCTCCCTCCCTCCCTCCTTCCTTCCTTCCTTCTTTCTTTTGTCTCACAGGGGCCTATTGCAACAATATTTAGCATCAGATGTTCACACTTCCAACCTTTGACATATAGTCAACAGCTACATGTTTGTTTCAGACCGACACATTTGAATTGAGAAAACCTGGGTTCAGATTTGGACTCCGTGTGAAAAGCTGCTGGCTCCCTTACAGCGAGCAATGATTTCTTAACCTTATGAGTTCATTGATTTAATGACAGTGAAAACAATTATTTTCATGCCAGATCAGGCTGTTTGTTCATCTCTAAGCCAAAATTACATTCTCCTTTAATTGCCAGTGCCTTCGTCTACTTTGAACAGTCAGAGATTTCCCCTACAATCTGCTAAAACCTCGAGAAGCCAACAGCCTTCTGTGTCTAAACAATAGCTTCAGACTCTCCTGAAATTGATACACAAATCTGACATTGAAATATTTGGGGAATTCGAATAACAATCCATTCTCTAGATGTCAGAATGGAGGAATCAGTCTCAGAAACGGTACATATGTGGACCAAAATGTTGTTGTTTTTCCTTAATTGATTTTTGTAGGTAATCCTTGACTTACGACCACAATTTAGCCCCCCGCCTCCATCTCTGTTGTTAAGCGAGACATTTATTAGGGTGAGTTTTATTTATTTTATTTATTTATTTGATTTGCCAATTGTTTACAAGATAATAAGTATAAGTGTATACATAGTTGTGAATACATGAAATGGGTACATATAAGAAAAATAAAAGAAGAATAAGAGAAACAATAGGACAGGGACGGTAGGCACGTTGGTGCGCTTATGCATGCTCCCTACAGACCTCTTAGGAAAGGGGTGAGGTCAATAGTAGACAGTCTAAGGTTAAAGTTTTTGGGGTTTGGGGAAGAAACCACAGAGTCAGGTAGAGTATTCCAGACATTGACCACTCTGTTGCTGAAGTCGTATTTCCTGCAATCAGGTTTGGTGCGGTTAACCTTGAGTTTGTATCTACTGTGTGCTCTTGTGTTGTTATGGTTGAAGCTGAAGTATTCATTGACAGGTAGGACATTGCAATGTATGATTTTATATACCATGCTTAAATCAGACCGAAGACGGCGTAATTCAAGGTTTTCTAGTTCTAGAATTTCAAGTCTGGTGGCATAAGGTATTCTACAACGAGTAGAGGAGTGGAGAACTCTTCTTGTGAAATATTTCTGGACAACCTTTCTTGCCACTGTGGTTAAGTGAATCACTGTAGTTCTTAAGTTAGTGACATGGTTGTTAAGTGGATTGGGCTTCCCTCTTGACTTTGCTTGTGAGTAGATGGCAAAAATTGATCACGTCACCCCAGGACACTGCGACCATCATAAATGTGAGTCTGAATGTTGATCATGTGATCATGCAGATGCTACAAGGGTTATAAGTGTGAAAAACAGTCATTGGTCACTTTTTTCGGTGCCGTTATAACTTCGAACGAGTACTAAACAAACTCTTGTAAGTCGAGGACTATCTGTATAAGGTTGTTGTGGTTAGCCGGCAGCAGGTGCAGACGACTGAGGAGAGTGATGATTCTGATGAGGGGCCAGGACCATCAGGGAGTGGACTGCTGCCTTCAGAGATTGTGGAGGCTGGCAGCAGCGATGAGGAGGTTCCCAGGGAGCCTGTGCCAAGTGCAACTGCACGAAGGATTGCTCGAAGGAAAGAACAATTACAGCAACACAGGCAACTCAGGAGTAAGTTTATAAAGTAATGGCCCCTCCCTCAAGAGGATAAAAGCCATGTTTGGAAAAGCGTTCTTTGCAGAAAGCAAAGAAGCTCTGAAACTCAACTGGTGGACATCTTAGTTCATGTTTGGAGAATTTTGTAAATTAGTTCTTATCTCTGGGTTTTTGGCAGCCTGGACAAACAACTTGGCAAGGTTTTTTCTTGTCGGAGCTAATTAGTGGAAAGCAGCCTTCAGAACAGTATTCGTTATTAAACTTTAAAAGGTGGGGGCTGCTGCCTTTGTCTGTGTTTGCTCTTTGGGAACCTGGTTGGGTCAGAACAAAGGTATTGGGATGAGGGATAGTGCACCTAGACAATGACAGAGAGAAAGGGTATGTTTATTTCAAAGCATAATTGGAATTTCAGAAAATGAGACCATCTTCCCATCATCTAACTTACAACAGCACCAGTGGTGGGATTTGTTCAGAGTATTGCAGTGTAAATTCAGTGTCAGAAAAGTAAACACAGATGGCTGAGGCTTCATTTAACTTCTTTATAAACATATGAAGCAAATTTTACAATACCAGTTGTAGATTTCTCCGACATGGAGCAAACTCAAACAGAAGCAGACACGTTACAGGTTCAGAGAGCAGAGCAGCTACTCAACTTCAGCAGTCAAGCAAGCGAGTTAGTTTCTCTTTCACTTTAGAGCTGAGCACAGAACAGAGATAAACCACGCCCAGATTCTCTCGTTAAGTTTCAGCCCTCAACTCAGCTCTCATTGGCTGACCTTGTTACTAAGCTCTATTCCATGAATATGAATATACTCTGACAGGATTCAAATTTTTTACTACTGGTTTTGTGGGTGTAGCTATGTGGGCATGGCTATGTGGGTGTGGTCAGCTGGTAATGTGACTGGGTGGGCGTGGCTATGTGGTCATGTGACTAGGGGGATCAAAAGTCTTTTCTTTCTTTCGCAGCACACACACACACACACACCCGTGCATGCCCCATTTTTGGCCTAGTGGGCCTCAGGGAAGCCTCCTAGGCACTGAAAAAAAAGAAGCATTTTTTTAAAAAAAAATATTTTTATTTTATTTTACAACATATGGAGAAGTTACGGGACTGAAAACAAACAAGGACAAAACTGAGACCTTAGTGAAAAATGTCACAGAAAAGCAAACAAGAGAATTAATTAATTAACCACAACTGAGACCAAAAGTTCTGTTGATAAGACAGTTGCTAAGTGAAAAACATATGGAAAAGAAGAAGACAAAATCCCTCTGATAAATGAACATAACAGTGAGGACAATTAGCCAGTGGAACAGCTTGCCTCCAGAAGTTGTGAATACTCCAACACTGGACGTTTTTAAGAAGAGACTGGACAGTAACTTGTGTGAAATGGTATTGGATCTCCTCCTTGAGCAGGGGGCTGGACAGTTAGGAATGTAAGTCACCTAACAGCTATTTGGGTTGGAAACCAGGATAGACATTTTAATACTGTCTCTTTAAGAAAATGCAAAACTGTAATTAGGTGTGGTTTCTCAAACGGCCATAAGATGGAGCCAGAAACCTGGATTGTTTTAGTCTTAGTCTCAGTGAGTCTCTGTTTCCTTCTGTTGGAGAGTTTTCCTCCTAATTGACTGATATTCCTGGATTTAATGTAAGTCTGTTACTGATCTGTTTTTGATACTGGACTTTATTATTGGATTATCCCTGGACTGAAAATTGACTGCCTTACCTGTGAATGACTTTGGACTGTGTTTGAACTTTGCTTAAACCTTTCTGGAAGTAAAAACTTACATTTACTGTACAGTGTATCTGTGTGCTGTGTGTGTATTATTCAAACACTTCTCTCAATACGTCTCCCTGTATGCGCTCATTCTCCTAACGGGGAATTACCTCAACATGGACTAGAAGACCTCCAAGGTCCCTACCAGCTCTATTCTGATTCTGATTTTCAGTAACCAAGGGAGTGTCCATCTTTCTGTATATTTCCTGATATTTAGCGAATCAATACGTCATTTATTCTGTGTGTATTTCATCATAATCAGCCCCCAACTCGGCATTTAGCCAAACATAAACTTTGCTCTAATGATTCAAAGATGTTTAATTTAAGAAGCACTGCCTCATATGAATCACAGCTCTGTATTTCATTATTGATGGCAATTCAGCAGACAAGCAAGCAAGTTAGTTTCATACAGGCAAATAGAAACTTGAGGCATAAGGCTTGTTCTGTCTTCAGGAATTTCTTGACTGCGGAAAGAGTTGCTTACTGTCTAATGCTCTGTCTGCAGAATTTTGTCACCTTCCTAATTTCCAATACTTGGTTTCCCCCTCAAACCTTAATCAAGGTTTGCATCCTTAGTAAAGGAGCCATAAAGAGCCATGGCGGCACAGTGGTTAGGATGCAGTATCGCAGGCAAACTCTGCCCACTGCCAGGAGTTTGATCCTGATGGGATCAAGGTTGACTCAGCCTTCCATCCTTCCGAGGTCGGATTTAAAAAAGGACCCAGATTGTTGGGGGCAATAGGCTGATTCTATAAACCACTGGCTGTGAAGCACCGTGAAGCAGAATATAAGTAAGTACTATTGTTATTCCTTCCTTATTTTCCTTCCTTATTTTCTTCCTTCCTTCCTTTCTTCCACCCTCCCTCCCTCCCTTCCCTCCCCTCCCTCCCTTCCCTTCCCTCTCCTTCCTTCCTTTCTTTCTTCCTTCCTTCCTTCCTTCCTTCCTTCCTTCCTTTCTTCCTTCCTTCCTTCCCATGGTGGCACAGTGGCTAGAATGCAGTATTTCAGGCAAACTCTGCCCATTGCCAGAAGTTTGATTCTGACCGACTCAAGGTTGACTCAGCCTTCCATTCTTCCAAGATTGGTAAAATGAGAACCCAGATTATTGGGGACAATATGCTGACTTTGTAAACCGCTTAGAGAGGGCTGTAATGCACCATGAAGCGGTATATAAATCTAAGTGCTATTGCTATCCAGTCAGTCCACTGTGATATGTAAATTCAGCTTTCTCCCGAGAGTTGACCTGGATGAATGAGAATCTCCATAATCCTTTTCGATGTCCTAATTAAGGTGAAAGCAAAATATCTCATCTTCAGGACTATCCCTTGAATTGGACAGTGAGATCCTGTGGGGGTTTATTTAACATTATCGGTGTGAAGATCTATTTGCATAAAAGAGGGGATGTCATTTGCCGTGTTTGTGTAATGTTGTACACCAGATTGTGTACACACGCTGTTTTCTTTCATGAACAAAACAAAAACAATGCCACACAGACGTTCAGCTGAATCATTCTAGAAGGGAATCCAATCCAGCCAAAGTCTTGAATCCAAAACTAAGTGCTGTTGCTATTCAGTTGGTCTGCTGTGTTGTGTAAATTCAGCTTTCCCCAGAGAGCTCCTCACCAAACCATCTTTCATGCCCTCTGACAGGCAAATCAAAAGAATAAAAAAACCTGGACTTAGATGTCCCCATCTCAGCTTCAGACCAGTGGTGGGATTAAAGAATTTTTACTACCGGTTCTGTGAGAGTGGTTTGATGGGCATGACATGTCTTGGTGGGCATGGCAGGGGAAGGATACTGTAAAATCCCATTCACTCCCCACCCCACTAACCTGCTTTTCAACTCCATTTTCCTGTGCAGGGCAACAAAAGAAGACCCAGCCGATCAGCTGGGACTCAATAGGAGTCAGAGAATTGATGGGGGTGAGGCCAGTCAGAGGTGGTATTTGCTGGTTCTCCCAACTACTCAAAATTTCTGCTACTGGTTCTCCAGAACTGGTCAGAACCTGCTGAATACCACCTCTGCTCCTTTACCTATATCATGCAAAAGAAACCAGGATGGTTTAAGGACTCCTGCCTTGACCTCTAGTGTTCTTCTCCAGCCCTGATTCTATATTCAATGTTCTTCCTAAATTTCTTTCTCTAACCATTCATCCACTGAGGGCTTCTCCATCTCTTCTCTGATCATTTTCTAGGCATCATCTCTTTTCCTCATTCCTCAAACTTTTTCTCACATACCATTCCATCTACCTAGAGCAATAAGTCTTAAAGACTACATATTACCCCCAAATTCCTGAGGCAGAAGAATAATGATAGGGGAAGTAATGTCTTCTCCTGTCAACAAATAGCCAGGTGCATCTGGTTGACCTTCATGAGAGAAAACACACAATATTGGACTGAGACCGACTTTGGCTGTCATTAATGATATTGTGTTCACAAACACAAACAACTGCTGGTGCCTGGGATAGATCTGGAAAGATATTGGTCTTTAAGGTCTATGAGATTCAATTGCTGGTAGTCAATTCATTCTTATGAGCCTATGAAAAGCTATCTTTGCATACTGTTGTTCCATCTGTGCTCCTCCACCTGTGAGACCATTATTCCTTGAATGCATTTTAATGTTTTCTCATTTCCACAGCTCTCATTAGACTACAGTTCTCATTATGAGCTGGTGGATGAGATGAAGTTACAGAGTTTACGTTCATGCAACATGCAGAAGTGAGTCCATTGTAGAGCTCCCGCTTGCCTTCACTCAACATAGGAAGCACGGTGAGGTTTAACCTTGGTTAGGACTTTTCTTGGCTAGGTGGCCAAGTGGAGCTTTTGTGTTCTTAGCTGTGGTTCAATTCATTTTGATGTATCAAAGATGCTTTCTCTAACTGGAGAGCCAACTAGAGACAGCACCAACTCTCAACCAACCCACACAACTCCTCCCCACCAGCAATTCACCTCCAAATGATCCTCACCTGAAGTAACCTCCCATCACAAGACCATCACAAGAATCTCACTGATGATTCACCCTTGAGCATTCATTCAATGTTCAGACATGACCACTGGGCGCTATCTAACAAAATGAAATTCAGTGGTGAAAAAAAGAAGGTTCTACATTTAGGCGAGAAAAACAAAATGCATAGGCACATAAATAGGTGGTACCTCACTTAATAGTAGCAACTGTGAGCGGGATCTTAGAGAAGCAACCTAGAACTATTTATTTATTTATTTTTGTCAAGCGATTATAAGATAACAGGTATAAGTGTAAACATAGTTGAAATGAAATGGATACATATCAGAAAAATAAAAAGAAACAATAAGACAGGGACGGTAGGCACATTGGTGCGCTTATGCATGCTCCCTACAGGCCTCTTAGGAAAGGGGTGAGGTCAATAGTAGACAGTCTAAGGTTAAAGTTTTTGGGGTTTGGGGAAGAAACCACAGAGTCAGGTAGAGTATTCCAAACATTGACCACTCTGTTGATGAAGTCGTATTTCCTGCAATCAAGTTTGGTGCGGTTTACCTTGAGTTTGTATCTATTGTGTGCCCTTATATTGTTATGGTTGAAGCTGAAGTATTCATTGACAGGTAGGACATTGCAATGTATGATTTTATATACTATCCTTAGATTGGACCGAAGGCGGCGTAATTCTAGGTTTTCTAGGTCTAAAATTTCAAGTCTGGTGGCATAAGGTATTCTACAACGAGTAGATGAGTGGAGAACTCTTCTTGGGAAATATTTCTGGACTTTCTCAACTGTGTTAATATCAGATACGTAATGTGGGTTCCAGACTGATGAGCTGTATTCAAGTATTGGTCTAGCAAATGTTTTGTATGCTCTAGTTAGTAGTGTGATATTACTAGAGAAAAAGCTGCGCAGTTTTAGGTTAACAACTCTTAATGCCTTTTTGGCTATGTAGTTACAGTGGGCTCTAGCACTTAGATCATTAGAGATGAGTACTCCAAGGTCCTTGACAGAGTTTGGATCATCAACAAGCTTGTATTTTATTTTCTGACTTTTTTTTGCCAATATGTAAGACAGAGCATTTATTTGTTGAGATTTGAAGTTGCCATTTGTTTGACCATTCTGATACATAGTCAAGGTCTTTTCGAAGGGTAGCAGTGTTGGTGGTGTTGAATAGCTTTACATCATCAGCAAAAAGAACACAGTTGCTCTTAATATGATAAAACTAAGAAGAAATTTCCTGACAATTAGGACAATTCAACAGTGGAACAACTTGCCTCCAGAAGTTGTAAATGTTCCAACATGGAAGTTTTTAAGAAGAGATTGGACAATCATTTGTCTGAAATGGTAGAGGGTTTCCTGAGCAGTGGGACAGCAAGATTCCTGAGCAGCGAGTAGGATTAGAAGACCTCCAAGGTCCCTCCTAACTCTGTTATTCTAAGGAGGAAGGCATGTTGGGTATGTTCACCTCCTTGAGTTGTTGTTTGTAAAATTGTCCCATTACAAGACCCTCACTTGTCAATCCCACACCTGTCCCATCACAAGACCCTCCCTTAACACATCCACACCTGAAACCCTTCTAAACAGAAGAACACTGACATCTCATAAACTCCGCTGAAGGTATTACCTAGCTCGATAATGAAACAGTTGGAAATTAACCCAGAAATTCCGAGAAGGAACCTCCACATCATAGTTAATATCAGGTTCCAAATAATACAACCATCATAAAATGAACTCCAAGGCATTTCAATTTCTTAAAGAACAATTTTATTAAGGTACATCATCTTGGCACGAACTAGTGGAAAGCCATTACTGAAAGTTTCCTGGCTTTCCACATCACTATAACTAGGATTGTCTCAATTTTCCAAAACAATATGTCACATTTTCCAACCAGGATGTGGAACGGTTGCCTGGTAACTTTGCTCCTCCTTCCTCTGGCTAGGTAGCCATTGGAACATGGCTGGCTCATCGTCCAACTATGTTGTTTTGTCTGGAACTCCATCCACTTCAATCCTCCCCCCTTTTAGCTCCCAAGTGTGTCAAACTTAATTTATATGAATAACCCAGATATAAACCACCATCTAACCAAATTCTAGCTTGACAGTTAACAGGTTAAACAGCAGCAAATTCGTAGTTCAACTTCAAAAATTATCCCTCTTTTTGTCTCGTTCCATTTTTGCAGCCTGCCTTCTCATGTCAGCAGTGCTCAGGAACAATCTTTGTCCCATTTTCCGTTTATGCTGCCCATATAAATAACACCCAACCCTTAAAAAGCATCCTGTTCCCCACAAAACCAGGCTCCACGACTCCAAGAATGTTATTGCGTTTGGGCTCAGCCAGGGAGAAATAATTTAAAAGCAGTTGTCATTTATGGGTGTCTTTTTATGTTTTATGCATTGCATTATTCTACAGCAGCTGCTGGGCAAGATTACGCCGTTGCCTTCGTGGTAACTCTCGGCGGTTCTGCCAAAGGATCCGAAGACTATTTATTTCATTCTGGACATGACATTATGCCATTGGAGGATTTGGGACAGCCGTGGTGAAAACATTTGCGTGGAGGAAGGATTCCTTTGGATTTCGAGGTGTAGACTGAGAAATGTACTCCAAAACAGCCAGGTAAAAAGGAATAAGCTAAAAGTGAAGATACCTTGCTACCACCTGCTCTTAGCTTAATATTTTATTGATTGATTAAATGTATACGCCCAGGTTGCTATCCACAGTGACTTTACATAATGGACTTTTGTGTACATCCTTCTTCCCATTGTCCCTCTTTGCTTTCTCTCTCTCACATCCTTCTCCTTCTGCTTTTCCTCCTCTTCCTCCCTGTGCTGTCCTTCTCCTCCTGCTCTTCCTATTCTTCCTGCTCTCTCTGTGCCATCTTCCTCCTCCTCCTCCCCATCTCTCTCTTCTTCCTCCCTGTGCTATCCTTTTCCTCCTCTCCTCCATCACCTCTTCTTCCCTATGCCATCCTGTTCCTGCTTCTACTCCTCCTTCTCTGTGCTGTCCTACACCTCTTCCTTCTCTTCCTCTTCCTCCTCTTCCTCTCACTTCTGGTGTCAAGGAAGACACAAAGTTTTAGTCCATTTGTATCCCATTTGTGTAGCTATGTAACATCTATTGCCAGTTTTCTGGACCTGTCCCAACTTCATCAGAACTCCTTTAGCTGTTTCAGGTTGAGCCAAGATGGCCACCATAGTTGCTGTGGTGGTCCTTTGGCACAATAGCATGCCAGTACTTTGCTCCATCCTAGCAATCCCTTGCTTACTTTGTCCTATTACCACCCCTCACCAAGCAGACATGGGGTTGGACTTTAAGAGCCCAAATTAAATAACACTAAGATCATCACTCCCTGTATTGTTTTTAATATTGCAGTTGAATTGCAATTTTAGAACAACTCTGAGAGTTGCACCAAAAATATACTTGAAGAGGAGATGGAGCTTGGAATACTTCGAATTTTTGTCCACTTAAATAACCTCTATAGGTTAGGCCAAAGATCAAGTAGCAAGAAGGCATGAAAGGGATTAACTGGGGCTGACTTATTCCAATGCCTTTCAGAAGCAAGAGAAAATGGCTGTGTTTGAGCAGAAGTAACATATTTATAGGGTTTGTTTACCTCAGTTTACCACATGATTAAACATCTCTTTGTTTGCAAATGTGGCTAAATGAACGAAGTCATGCCCAAATGAACAAAGAGACATGGCTGCATAGTGCAATGGTTCAAAGCTATTTCTTGTGGTCCATCTCTCCAGGGACACTAACCTGAGCAGCATGGATGTAGAGTCATCATCAATCTGTGAAGAAAAGTGATAAATGAATGAAGATCAGAAAATCATCTTGTTGCCATCTGGGGTTGGGGTCTTACTGGGAACTGAGATCTTAAGCATCTTGAAGGCGTTCCAGAGGCCATCAGGGGGAGGGCTCTGAACACCAATATAATAAGAAAAGAAATGTGTGTTACCTTGGAGTAGTCTAATGCCCATTACTACTCTCATTGTTATATGTTTGCTTTTATAGCAGAGAGCTACTATATGATGATCCATCTCTACCTACTATTTATCTACCTATCTGTCTGTTTAACATCCATCCATCATCTACTATCTATCTGTCATCTATCCATGCATCGATCCATCATCTATCTATGGAGGCGGAGGGAGGAGGGAGAAGGAGGAAGAAGAAGGAGACGGAGAAGGAGAAGGAGAAGGAGAAGGAGAAGGAGAAGAATGTGGGGTCCTTGGTGCTCTCTAAGCTTGGAGATTTTATTGCAGATGTTTCATGAACCAACCAGATGACACTAAGTGGGAGGGAGTGGGCTTTGTGGAGAAGAGGAGGAGGAGGAGGAGGAGGAGGAGGAGGAGGAGGAGGAGGAGGAGGAGGAGGAGGAGGAGGGGAGGAAGGAGGAGGAGGAGGAGGAGGAGGATAACTGTAGCATCCTTGGTGCTCTCTGAGCTTGGAGGTTTTCGTGCAGACATTTCATGAACCAACTAGATAACACAAAGTAGAAGGGAGTGGACTTTGTGAAGAAAAGGAGGGAGGAGGATAACTGTGAGGTCTTGCTGTTCTCTGAGCTTGGCTGTTTTCTTCCAGACATTTCATTACCCAACTAGGCAATACCATCAGTACTTAGAAGGAAGTGGACTTTTCTCTCTGTTTATATACTAGTGACTTGCCCTGTCCGTGTTGGTAGGTGTGCTGTTTTCTACTTGGAAAACTGCTTTTCTTCATTCTTGTCCTATGACAACACCTGTAGGTTGACATGGAATTGTACCATGGTCTTTTCAGCACTTAATCAGTTCCACCATATGTTACATTTTAGACAGCCTAGCATGGAGGCATTCTACATTTATTCTGACAATTCCATCTTTTAGGCATTTATATTTTTGAGAAAAATAATAGACAGGGTTTTAATGTACTTTTCTTTTCATTCCTTAATTTAAAAAAAATAACAAATGCCATAGCAGTCAATATCTGTATGGTTCCACAGTGCAGGAAATATTAACACAATCGATGGTAATGATATCAAATTAGCAGTAATTACCCTTAAGAAGTTTTCCACAGAGGTAAAAGATTTCTAAATGCATCCCCGTTTTCTCATGTCATGTTATCTGCTTTTCTTAATGAAATTGAAAGGTCATTAACCAAGTTGCAGGAATCTTGTGTGGTGTGGTGTGATGGTATGAATAGAATAGAATGGGATGGGATATGATGGAATGGAATGGGATGAAATAATAGAATAGAATAGAATAGAATAGAATAGAATAGAATAGAATAGAATAGAATAGAATAGAATAGAATAGAATAGAATAGAAAAAATGGAATGGAATAGAATAGAATAGAATAGAATAGAATAGAATAGAATAGAATAGAATAGAATAGAATAGAATAGAATAGAATAGAATGGATGGGATGGATGGGATGGGATGGGAATGGGGATAGAATAGAATAGAATAGAATAGAATAGAATAGAATAGAATAGAATAGAATAGAATAGAATAGAATAGAAAATTGGAATGGAATGGAATGAAGAATAGAATGAAATGGAATGGGAATAAAATAGAATATGAATATGATGGGATAGGATAGGATAGGATAGGATAGGATAGGATAGGACAGGACAGAACAGAATAGAAAATTGGAATGGAATGGAATGGAATGAAGATTAGAATGAAATGGAATGGGAATAAAATAGAATAGAATAAGAATAGGATGGGAATAGGATAGGATAGGATAGGATAGAATAGAATAACTTTATTGTCACTTTGAATATACACATTGGCATACATTAAAATGAAATTTTGTTGCATACAGCTCTCAAAGTGTCACCACCTCCAATATATATTACATAAATATTAGAAAATACATACATACATACATAATTATGCATATATCCACCTATATTATATGACACAGAGAAGCAACTCCGTCTAGTTCAGATGTATACATTTTTATGGAGAGAAAAACGAATCTTGAGATTTTACTGGACAGATGGTCTAGGGAACAAAACTGTTCCAGAATCTGGAAGTCCTGCTAGAAATACTTTGAAACCTCCTCCCAGAGGGGAGCAACAGAAGCAGACCATGGAGTGGGTGTGTGGGGTCTCTAATGATGCACATAGCGCTTATAAGCAGCATCCTGATAAAAAGCAAGCGATATATATTGCCTTGCTGTTTGTTTGTTTGTTTGTTCAGAAGAGGTGTATGGATTGGACTGCCCAGAGCTGGGTAAACAAAAGGCAGTTGTAGAAACTGTTGACTTACAACAGTTCGTTTAGTGATCACTTGCACTGAAAAAAAGTGACATATGACTGCTTTTCACACTTAATGGCCTTTGTGGCATCCTTTTGGTCACGTAATTAAAATTCAGGTGCTTGGCAACTGACTCACATTTATGACGGTTGCAGTGCCCTGGATCATGTGATCCCCTCTGAAATTGGGAAAGCCAGATTCATTTAACAAGCATTGTTACCAACTTAACAACTGCAGTTAAATAGTTAACTGCAGTTAAACCGCAGCAAAACTCATTCCAACAACTGTTTTACTGAGCCACAGAAATTTTTGGCCCAATTGTGCTTCTAAGCCAAGGTTTACCAGTATTTGTTCCTTTACACAGAAATTACCCTGAGTTTGTGACTCACTTGGCAGCTTGAAATCTGAAGCCAATTCTGATGGTAATAAATTGCAGGGATAAATAAATTGTGATGTATGCACAATGCAGTTTTGCTGACTCGGGCTATTTTCATAAGTTTACTTTTCAAAAGTCTTCTACATTCAATGTTGAGAAAGGGGAAGGAGAAGGGGAAAGGGAAGGAGAAGAGAAGAGAAGAGAAGAGAAGAGAAGAGAAGAGAAGAGAAGAGAAGAGAAGAGAAGAGAAGAGAAGAGAAGAGAAGAACATGAATGGAGTGGAAAAGAGAAGAAAAGAAGGGAAGGGAAGGGAATGAATGGAGTAGAAAAGAGAAGAGGAAAGGAAAAGTTAGAGAGGAAAGGAAAGAAGGAAAGGAAAGGAAAAGAAATGAAATTTGTGAAGTGCAATTACTTCCAACCTTCTTTTCAAAGGATAATTACCTTCTTATAACCCCTCTTCAATATTATGCCATTCATCCCCTCACTTAACCCACATCTTAATACTGAAACTCAAAAACCATCATATCATTGTTTTCATCTTCCAGCAAAAGATCTACATAAGGTTTCCTGACTTTCAGAAAAGTTGCTGGGTTTTTTCCCCTCGACCAAACACATCCACTTTGCTCCCTCAGCCAATTCCTGACATTTTCACCATTCATTCCTCCACCATGGAAAATCTCCTTGTTCTTTCATTCATGGAATCCAAATTTTGAGGAACACATCTGGAAATGCCTGACTATCTGCTCTTCTTACCACACTGCAGTGACTCCCAAAAAGAGAAGCCACACTTCCACACCCCGGTGCTGGTTCTGATAGTTGCTTAGCTTTACACAATTGGGAAATGCTCCTTCTGGTTTCAATCAGAACAGTGCTGGAAGGGACCTTGGAGGTCTTCTGGTCCAATCCCCTGATCAAGCAGGAGACCCCAAAACATTTCAAAAGGGTGACTGTCCAGTGTCTCCTTAAAAACCTCCAGTAATGAAGCACCCATAACTTCTGAAGGCAAGCTGTCCCACTGGTTAATTGTCCTCACTATTAGGAAGTTTCTCCTTAACTCCAGGTTGCTTCTCTCCTTGATTAGTTTCTCTCCATTGTTTCTTGTCTTGCCTTCTGGTGCTTTGGAGAATAAGTTGACCCCTCCTCTTTGTGACAACCTCTCAAATACTGGAATATTGCTAGCATGTCCCCACAACTCCTTTTTTCTCTAGATTGGCCATACTCAATTCGTGCAATCGTCCTCCATATCTTGAAATGTGATTTAATATTAGTAGCTCAGGTTGGTAATTAGGCTGTTGGTTTGAGCTCCAAGCTTGGCAATTTGGTTGCAAACATTTTGTCACCATTCAAGGAGACACCAATGTCATACCCTTGTTGGAGTCTCATTCTGAGGGGGAGGTCAAGCAGCTGACAGGGAGTGGGAGTGTGGCTCCGGTGGCTGTGGAAGAAAAGGGGAAGGTCACAGTCCGGCTGGGCATTCAGAGGAAGACCCAGGGCCATCGCCTCTTCATCCTAGGGCACGCAGGGAGGAATGGAGAAGGGAGCAACATGGTTTATGGGAGAGAAAAAGGCCCTGATCCCTTTCATTAGTTACAGCTGGGAGAACAGGATATAAGAAGGACGTTTACACACAGCACTTTGCTGGAAGCAAAGCATGCATTATCTTTGTTGAGGCTTATCTGTGTTTTGGCATCCTCCCAACTGTGTGTGCTTCATTATCTTTTGGGAGTCTACAATTTATTATCCTGGCCTGTTGTGTTAATTACTTCAGCATGGTTTGTGTTGTTGTTTTTTATTTCTAATTTAATCTGTACTTTGGGTTCGGACTGCATTTCTTCCCTTTGTAGACTGTTTTTGGAAGAGTTTGATCTCCAGCCAAGGATAACTGGGCATTGGGGGCCAAGCTGGAGGTATCAAAGGGACTTTACCCATTTTTGTGACTTTGTTGCTTTTGTGCCATGCCCTGGGTCATCACAACTGATGAGCACAACTCAAAATGCACTGGTGATGTCTCCGCGAATGGTGACGAAATCGCCAAGCTCGGAGCTCAAACCAACAGTCTTTCATATATTTCTGTCTGCAGGGCCTTAATCATCTTAGTTGCTTTTCTTTGCACTTTTTCCAAAGTTTCAACATCTTTTTTTTGTAATCTGGTGACCAAAACTGGATGAGGTATTCCGGGTGTGGCCTTACTAAGGATTGATCAAGCAGTCCTAATACTTCACAGGATCTTGATTCTATGCCTCTGTTTATACCACCAAAGATTGTATCTGCTTTTTTTGGCCGCCATTGCGCACAGAGGGCTCTGTAAATAAAATAAATAAAAAATAAAAAACACTTAATCTCTCCCCTGGTATAGCTGACACAGTAAGGAGAGCCCATGGCTTAGAGGTTAATATTTTTACCTAATATGTAAGTAGCCCAGGTTCGAATCCCAGAAGGGTATGGCTAGCTGATGAAAGCTTGAAATAAATCTATACTAGTCTCCCTTTGTTTCTTTGTCGGTAAATATAAATCCAACACAAAAACAGTTTGTCACAAAAGCGACTGCCTGTTGTGGCCCACCAATGGCCAAAGGAGCTGGCGGTAGACTCGGACAATGAGGAGGAACATGGGCCAGTCCTGGATTCTGGGGAAGGCTCTGATGAGTGCTCTGTATCGGAGGCAGACATGGGGCCAGGGCCGTCTGACAGTTATCAGCTGCCTTCGGAGTCAGACATCAGTGAGGCAGAAGAACAGCTGGACCCTGTTCCCAGTGTGCGCATGCACAGAGCTGCCAAGAGGAGGGAACAGTTAAGGAACAAGGGTTGACTTGGGAGTAAGGGCACAGGAGACAGTGAATGGTCCTACCCATAGGGAAAAAAGAGGAGGGAACAGAGGAGTGGTGTTTGCAGGAGACAGTTAATTCAATTCGTTAGGGTGAAGACCTGTTTCTGACTTCTTGCCAAGCTGCTACAGCATGGCGTTTGGAAGATATCGGCCTGGTAGTTCTCCAAGCCTGATAAAGCTGTGAAATCACTTGAAAGACTGTTTGCTGGGACTTTGCTTGAGAGAAATTCACTTTAACCTAAATAAAAGGGTTTTTTTCAGGATGAGGAATCTGCTTCATGATTTTGGGAAGCCTGGGTCAGAACACTGCCTGCGAAGGCCCCTGGAACTGAGGCTGAAAGGCAAAAGTGGCAGCAGTATGCTCTGTCTCATATTTGAGTAGACCAGGTTGCCCAGATTACAAAAAAAAAAAAAAAAAAAACCACTTAAGATCACATGAACCATTAGTAGTGCTTTATTGTGTTATACGTCCGCTAAAACTCCCTCTTTCAGTTACTGTTTGTGAGCCAGATTTCACCTGTTCTGTACTTGTGGTTTTTCTTGCCTAGATGTAAAACCTTGCTGTGATGACCAGGGTGGGATACAAAATAAACACAGTCACAAAAAACAGTGAAGCCCCTTTTATTCCTTCACTTTGCTTCCAAGTTCCAAAAATCCTTGACTGGAGATGAAAATCTCCCACACAAGAAGGAGGAAATGCCGTTTAAATTATAAAGAGTAAAAAAAAAAAAACAACACAAACCGGGCAAGATAAGGGCTGGAGGACATCCACAGATAACAGAACACACACTGGGAAGGACGCCAAACTCAGAGAGGAACCATAAACTAGAGATATTTCCATGCTTTGTTTCCAGCACTCGCATGTCCCTCCTCTTATTCAGTTGTCACAGCTGCAGCCCATGAAGAGGATCAAGGCCCTCTCCTCCTGAGTAGACCACATCTTTCCCTGATCCTCTCCTCCCTGCGTGCCATAGGACGGAGAGGGCCTGGGCCTGGGTCCTCCTCTGACTGCCCAGCCGGCCTCTGCCCTTCCCCAGCCTCCTCCACAACCTCCAGAGCCACTCCCTGTTGGCTGTTCCTCCTTTCCCTCAGAGTCTGACTCTAACAAAGCTATGACACTTGCTTTTGTCCACCTTAAAGTTCATGTTGTTGGATAGGGCCCATTGTTCAAGTCTGTGCAGATAATATAGCTTTGGGTCTGCAAATGGCGATATATGCATCTTTTTTCCAGATTGGACAACACACTCTTCAGCCGTTTATGCCTCTTCCGATGCATCAATTGCTTAAGGAATTGCTGCATTTGCTGATTCAGAGGCATTAAAAATAACAAGGCATGACCCAGCAAAATTGCTCGGTTTACATGGGGCGATAAACATCTTAAGTAGGCATGCAAACTCTGCTGAGTTTCGAACTTCCTCTGCATTGCATTGGGGACTGGCCCTAATGGAGTGCTTTAATAGGGAAATAATTATCAGGCCTTGAAGTCGGGAGCACGACTCCTCCTTATTCCCTTAGCCCAGCGAAAGCCTCTCGTGTCAATGCAATCAGGAAATCTAATCTCCAAAAAGCCACTGGATAGACTTTTATGGTGGCTTCTTGTCAAATGGCACATACATTTCAAAGCAAATTAATGATCTCTGACAGGGGCAAAGCTGTACAAATGTAAAACAGAAAGGAGATCTCCTTTGCTTCCCAAATCTTGGGATGGGATGGAATAGAATGGAATAGAATACAATAAGAAATTACTAGAATAGAATAGAATAGAATAGAATAGA